>NW_015652173.1:1695193-1709824 GCF_001515625.1 Sinocyclocheilus rhinocerous | reverse complement strand
TACCCTACAAAAAAAAAAAAAAAAAAAAAAACATCATACAAAGACAAAAAGTAGATTCATCACTGATTCATATTTTATCTGCTTCCCTCAGACTCTGAAACTAAACAGCATGTGAATAATGAGGCAAGCATTGTTTACTTAGGCCTAATAATTGCAAAAACAACTGATCACTAGCCCAAGATTTTCCCCAGACTGTACATCATTAATAACGCAGTTCTTTTGGGGTGTTAAAATTGCTTTGTAAACCAGATGGAAAGTTTGGAAACAGTTTATGACCTTATGCGTCTGACGTACAGTGAATGGTGTTTTCAACCACATAGATTTGTGGTCATGTGTATTCTACTGTTGAACTTGAGAAGATGTAATCTTCAAATATAACAGTTTAGTTCTCTTTTCTGCCCGCAAATACACGTCATGTTGGTAATAGGAAGTGACGCTGTCCATTTTAGATCCAGATACTGTATGTATGTACGTAGCTATATCTGTGTGATTTGACCATGTAGAGGTAGTGGGACTGGGATGCAGGATTAGTTTCTGAGAAACTACAGTGGTATTTGGGTCTTTCAACCTTTTTCAGACCAAGGACCCTTTAGAGTTTAAGCCTTGCCCCTAATCACATTCTTATAATACCATATGAATGTATCTACATCCTACTTATATTGTTTACATTACTGTATATACTGTACTTGTACGCCTACATTCTAATGTTACTGAATGCATTTTATGGTAGGGAGAAAACGAAATATTTAAATGAATTTTAATTTCTTAAATTTATTTTATTTATGAAATGCTGAAAGTGTTAAATAGTTGTGGATATTAGACTACAGCTTTGGCTACAGTTTGTATGCAAATAGACCACCTTCACATTAGAGTGGATTTCAGCTTTGGGGGGGAAATAGGAAGCAAGATTAATGTGTCTGTGCAGATGCATGTGGTTTTCAGAAGTATGATGGGTGAGAAACATGTTGTTTCTGTCCTATCAGCAGCAGCACAGACTTTAGACCTATCGGAATCCAGGAGCAATTCTTAAAAAAAAAAAAAACAACAACTACCTTTCTTGGTTCTAAAACTCTTCAGTTCTTCTCGACTGACCTCTGGTGGTGGATTTTTATTTGTTAGTTAGCCATATACCTAGTGCTGTTCTGCAGTCCATTACTGCCACCTACTGATGAAAGTTTTAGGCTTTTATTTGGAAACAATATTATGTGAAAATGTTTGCCCAAGTTATGTTAGATAATACGTCCTAAATAATTTGTATTGATATTACAGTACATTTCCTACGGAAGTTCTAATCGGCCATGCAATATATATTTTTTTCCTTCTTGTTTTCTCGTTATAACGACTTAATTTTCTCGTTATCTCGACATAACGGGAGTTGTTTTCTCGTTATAACGACTTAATTTTCTCGTTATCTCGACATTAACATGTTTAAGGTCAAAGCAACACCGCAAACACAGGCGGAGCGCCTTCAGGATGCAGAACTATTCTAAAATCTTTTAGAGCTGCTTGGATTCAACTCACTTTTAATTTTCCTTTTATTTGAAAGAAAATTATATATAATTTATAATTTTTAGTAGTCATTATATGCTGTGACTGATATCATGTGCTGTTTGAAAAGAGCGTTCATGTGTAGGCCTATGTAATGTGTGTGTGTGTGTGTGTGTGTGTGCGTTATGTCGAGATAACGAGAAAATTAAGTTGTTATAACGAGAAAACAACTCCCGTTATGTCGAGATAACGAGAAAATTAAGTCGTTATAACGAGAAAACAACTCCCGTTATGTCGAGATAAAGAGAAAATTAAGTCGTTATAACGAGAAAACAACTCCCGTTATGTCGTTATAACGAGAAAACAACTCCCGTTATGTCGAGATAACGAGAAAATTAAGTCGTTATAACGAGAAAACAAGAAGGAAAAAAAAATATTGCATGGCCGCTTAGAACTTCCGTACATTTCCAGACACATAATGCTTGACTAAAAAAAAAAAAACATTTTATAGTGAATGTAAACTCACAAGTAGATCACACTTTTTTTCTTACTGCCACTAACGGTGAAAGAAAAGCTGTGCTTTTCCTATTGTTATGTTTGTATATTTTAGTTCTGTAAAACAGCTAAACTGGTGACTGAGTTATACTTTTACTTTTTACTTTTTACTTTTAGTCATTTAGCAGACACTTGTAAGAAATGGTTATAAAAAACTGAAACAGAAGTGAAACAAGTAGTAGGAAAGAGGAGAAATAAAAAGCGATACTTATTATCTGAGTATTGGCTGAGTTATACTAACTTCTCTATTAGACTAAAATGTTACTAAAGAAAAAATTGGGTTTCCTGAAGTGCTTTTTTAGTGAATCCGAAAGAAAAGTACTTTTCACATACTCACATAGTGACAAAGGAAAAGCAAAAATAAATAAATAAATAAAAAAGCTACTTTTTGTAATGTCTATTCAATGCTTTACTCATCGCGCAGCACAATAATGTTTTAAATGATCTTTTGGGGGGCATATTCTCATCTAAAGTTGATTTGTGATTAATTAGATCTCGAATTAGATTAATAGCATCTAGTGGCTAGGCTACATCATGGTATTAGATGATTTTGAATATGAGCAGGCCTCCTCAAATTAATAATTTTACATGTATTTATGTATTTTTGCATCTTGGATTGTGCCTATATATAAGGGTAGAGAAAGACAAGTTGAACTAGAATCCTAGTAATATCCCTGGAACATATCTTGTCTTTAAAATACAACCTTGTAAATAGGATTTTTAAGGATTAGAATTTATTTGCAACAATTAATGAAGCCTTCAGCCTCGACTCGACTTAAAGACTTAAAGGCAGGGTGTGTGATTTTTCAAAAAACACTTTAGAAAACTGATTCGGGCCGAATCGCAAAACAAACTTGTAGCCAATCAGCAATAAGGGGCGTGTCTACTCGTGATGTGGAGGAGAGCGCGTTCAGTGCATGGGACGGACATTAGCCGAGCCGAGCGACAGAAAGATAGAGATGGCGGATAAAAAACAAAAGAGGAAAAACGTCTGCGGAAAGATAAGGCAAGAAGTAGGACCCGTGTAAAATATTGGATCAGCTTTCCAGTGCTGGAGAGAACTCAAGGAGCGGAGGCCTGCGATCGGACCCCGAGGTTGCTTTGTTTCTTCTCAATACGTGAGTAACACCGTGTCTACAACAGCTAAAGTCTGACTACACTGGACGCGATCAAACGACCATTGAAAACCATTTGAAATTTGTGTCAGCACGTCATAAATAGAACCCGGCAGCAGTTTTCTGTCGGGATTTGTTGCGCCGCGCCGCTCACGTCCGTAGACACGGTGTAATATTGGTTTTGCTTTGTTTCACAGAACTAATCGTTGCCTGGGTTGCGTACGTATATGTGGGGCGGAGCTATCAAAATAGGGGCAAGACCCTTTTGGGGTAGGGGCGTGTTTGTTTTGGTGATTTCAAATATCAACATTGGCTACCAGAAATCACTTACTCTGCCTTTAAGACTTGACTTCGGACTTCAGATGAAAGACTTGTAGATGTGTCTGATAGATACCAATACTTGTGTTTGAAGTGTCACGAACAATGTAATCTTTCAGTTCATCAAACATTTCATTTTTTGACTGCTAAGTCAATCTGAATGAATCTGAATGAATTAAATTTGTACTTTGTAATTTGTACTCTTTCTCCTCAATTGCAGGGAGAGAGGTCTGTGTCCAGAGACTGCAGGGCGAGCAGTCTATTAATAAACAGTCTATTATAAGGGTCAAATGTTCAACTATTGTATAAATGATTTATGGGTTCAGTTTTTACTAACATATAAATGATGAAATTATCCTCATGTAGTAACATTTTTATCTTCTACTGCATACATTTTGAAAGCATTTTGAAACTTTTAATTTAAATGTATTATATTTTTTTATTTAAAAGTCAATATTAAAAGGACACTTTGATAATGGGTAATGCAAAAAATCTAATAAATAAATCTTTAAAAAATACACATGTATGCTGAGCTACAAGGCCTGCAATACTAACATGTGAGGTCTTGGGACTTAAGAAAACATGCACACAACAGAAAGTAAGTGTGCACGATTGTCCCAGGTTTGAAAAATGTCAAAAGCTCAGCACCCACTAAATCCACACCATCTCTAATACTACTTCAGAGCATCACAGTCCACAGTCACATCTAAACCTCTATTGTAAAAAAAAAATGGACTGGTATGATTTCAGTTAGACTGAAATGTTTACATGTTATTTTAAAAAGACAAATTACTATTTTAGTCAGACTCAAAATAACATTTAATTGTGAAAGGAAACCCTTAAGTATCATAATGTTTTTGTCTTAGTGTCACTAACTGCAAATGAAAAGCTGCCCTTTCCCCCTCATTACATTTGCATATTTTAATTCTGTGAATCAGTTTAACTGGTGGCTGAATTATTCTAACTTCTCTATTAGACCAACAAGTGTCACTAGAAACTAAGAGGTGGTTTTGTTTTCTTAGAGCAGGGGTTCTCAGTCTTGTTTCCAGTGGTCCAACATCTTAAGTTTAGTGGTTTAATTAAACACAACTGAATCAGTTAATCAAGGTCTTTGGGTTTACTTGTGAGGAAAGGGACCATGTTACGCACCTGATATTTGGTGACAGTGCAATTCAAATTATATTATAAAATCTTTTGCTTTTGTTCATTTAATGCTGAGCTTGACAGGCCTGAAAAGAGGAAGCTGTGTTTTCCTGAAACATATTTTCAGTGAATCAGAAAGTGAAAAACTCGGGAACATTTTCACATGAGTGACAAAGCAGAAAAATGGACGAGGAAAAGGAGGAGCTAAAAACTACTTTCATGTAATGTTGATACTCAGAAATGGGTCTATCTGGATGTATTTATGAGGAATACGTCTAAACACATCAGCTCTGAGATCTTCAAGCTCTACAGAACTTCTACTTCTACTTCTACTGAAAATAAATGAGTGATTTAATGCACCAGCTTTGTACCACGAGAGGAGCTGTGACAGAGCAGATGCAATTCTCCTGCTTCTTCATTTTCTCCTGTTATTACGCTTACAGGTGAACTCCATAAAATAAAAATGAAACCATTTAAAATAGAATGATGCTTTGACTATTGTAATAGATCGTGAATATAAACAGTGGCATTGGTGAGGTAGTCAATGATCTGTTATGTATGCAATACAGAAAAAAGTGCAGCCTTGTGCAATTTTTGGTATCAAAACACCATCAGGAAGTACTGTCTGTCAGAATACACTATTATAACATGGCTAAGCATTTCAACTATCTTGATGAAAAATGGCTTGTCATTCTGATGGCACTGATACATTCATTGATATAAATATTTACTTTTGAGAGATGAACTAAGGATTTTTAGCCATTTGGGAACCCATTGTGTGATGCTGGTTGTATGAATTGTCTTGAGAAATGCACTTGCTGGTTTGCAAATGTTAAGGATGAATTGAGAAATGTACTAAAGCGACTGAGAAAAACTGTAATATGTGAAATATAGTTGAATTGAATACTGAATACTTGTTAATACCAAATCTGTTAAGCATTCAAATGTAAACTAAAAAAGGCAATGTGAATGTAATGAAATGTAGAGGCAATAGAATTTGATTATTTTTGATACTGATGATTCTAAATTAGACTGATTGGGGTAAAAAGGGACACTGAAATAAATGAAATGAAAATGTTAAGTACTATTATATTCATTCTTTTGTAACTGTGTAAAAGAAAGCTTGAAGCTCTAAGGAACTTCCTTTTGATTCATTGCGTCAGTGTGAAGAAAGATCAATAAAGAATGAGAAGTCTGATGTGTTTGCTGTTCCTGATGCTTTTCTGCTCTGTGCAGATGACTTCAAGCGGTGAGTGCTCTTTTTCAGTTTCATTTTTGAATGAAGAAAAAATGTATTGATTTCAGATTATTTATGGTAGTTTTCATCAGGTTTCATTTGCTGCATTTGGTGATTTAAATGCTGTGATTAGTGTGATATGATTAAATGAAAACTTTTGTCTTATTTCTCCACATTTCAGCTGCCATTCATCTTGCAGCGGCACACTCAAAGTGTTGTGGAGAGTTCACTGATGTGAAGATTCCTCTGAAACAAGTGACTTCTTACTACTGGACCAGCAGCAACTGTCCCAGACGCGCTATTGTGTGAGTATCATTATCTCAGTTTCAAACTGTAAAGCCCAATCTCTATAAGACACTCCATTGAAAAACAAAAACACTTTGACCTAAATCTTATTTTAGTTTTTTTCCCATCAGGTTTCAGACAAAAGCAGGGAAAGAGTTCTGTGTTGATCCAGAGAGCACCTGGGTGAGCGGCCATGTTGCTAAAGTGGACAACAGAACAACTGTCTAAAAGAGTCTAAAACACAGTTTCTGTTTGAACTGTGCATTTCTTGTTGTATATTCAAACTATAAAGTATTTTATTTTTACAGCATAATTTATGTGATTGGGTTCAGTTGTTTTAATAAAATATATATCAATGATAAAATTATCATAATATATTCATGTTTTTATTCTCTATTCCGTACAGGTATATTAAATGTTATTAAAGTGTGTGTGTGTGTGTGTGTGTGTGTGTGTTTGTGTTTGTGTGTGAGCATGTTTATGTGGTTTATGAGGACACAAATTTGCATAATGATATGGGTATGACATAGGTATTACAATGTGAAGGTGATTTATGAGGACACTTTCTGTGTCCCCGTAATTCAAAAGGCTTAAAAAATATACTAAATGGTGTTTTTTGAAAATCGAAAAATGCACAATGTTTTCTGTGAGGGGTAGGTTTAGGTGTAGGGTTGGGGTTGAGCGATAGAAAATACAGTTTGTACAGTATAAAAACCATTTCACCTATGGAGAGTCCCCGTAAACGATAAAAAACAATGTGTGTATGTGTGTAATATTTTGAAGAAACAAAGCATTTGTTTACATATCTCAGACTATCATGAATTTTATAAATATGACTAAAAACAAATCCGTTTTAGCAGCACATTTCCCTTCTCATGTAAACTTTTGTTTACAGTATATAGCTTTTGATATACTTTTGATACATGTCTTTCATGGTACTGTCCTGCAGTCATATACTGCCATCTAATGGTGGACGTTTTCAGTCTGATAGACATTAAGGGGTCATATGATGTGATTTCAATTTTTCCTTTCTCTTTGGAGTGTTACAAGCTCTTGGTGCATAAAGAAGATCTGTAAAGTTGCAGACTAAAGTCTCAAATCCAAAGAGATATTCTTTATAAAAGTTAAGAGTCAGCCACGCCCTCCTAAAACGGCTCGTTCTAACACGCCCCCACATACCTACGTCACGATCTGGGAAGATTTGCATAACGCCGCCCAAATGTTCACGCAAAGAAAGAAGGCGTAACTTTTATTCTCGCTGTAGTATTGTTGTTGCCGCCGCCATGTCGTGAAGACGCTGTGTGTTTCGTTGTGAAAGCGAAACTACTTTATTTGGTCTTCCAAAAGAGGATGATATCCGCTTCCTGATCCGTGCTGGTCGCTGAGGAAATACAACAACTTCACGCTGTGGATCGCCGGATCGGCTTTCACAGTGGACGAAGCGGAGTCCAGCCCGGGGTCGTCACATGTGGTTCTCATTCGTCGCATCCGCCGGGCGCGCCGTTCTCGACCCCGCCGCCTCAGCTCACTCTTGCCCGGCTTCAGCTCAGGCTAAGCCGGGGCTTTCGCTCACGCTAGGCCGCTGTGTTTTTCGTTGTGAAAGCGAAACTACTTTGTTTGGCCTTCCAAAAGAGGACACGACCAGAAGTGGTTAAGTTGTATTTACAACACTGTTCCAGAACACTTCAACCCAAATATTCACATCACAGTATGGTGAGGGGCGTAACATTTCCGTCTCACGCTTGAGGTATTCGGCCAATCACAACGCACTAGATAGCTGGCCAATTAGAGCACACCTCGCTTTTCAGACCGATTAGTTTTGTAAAAATCGACGCGTTTCAGAAAGGCGGGGCATAGAGGAGAAACAATAATGTATAGTATGTGGAAAATAATGTGTTTTTTTAACCTTAAACCGCATAAACACATTGCATTACACCAAATACACAAAATAATGTTCTTTTTAGCAGCATCATATGACCCCTTTAAATGACAAAGATAAAATATGAAACTATGCTGGAATACATTAGATATTATGCAAAGTTTTCCCAAAGTATTATAGATGATAAAACCATGCAAAAAAATTATTGTCCATTGTTAGATTACAAGATTACAATTAGCAATGGACAGTTTGCATTATAATTGTATCCAAAACAAAAATAAAAAAGAGAATGTACAAAAAGTTTCTGAGAAACTGATGTTGTCTTGTGAGTTTCTAAAAGGACCTTGTAGATCTCTGCATGGATCTTTAGAAATTTCCAGAGACTCCCCTCCACTTCTAATTGTCGTGAGAAATGCACTTGCTGGTTTGTAAATGTCAAGGATGATTTGAGAAATGTATCAAAGCCAATGAGAAAAACTGTAATATGTGAAATACAGTTGAATTGAGTAATATTGAAATACTTGTTAATACCAGATCTGTTAAGCATTCAAATATGAACTAAAAAAGGCAATGTGAATGTAATCAAGTGTAGAGGCAATAGAATGTGAATATTTTTGATACCGATGATTCTAAATGAAACTGATTGGGGTAAAAAGGGACACTGAAATAAATGAAATGTCCCAATTCGTCGGTCATCCGACGTGATGTCTCCGTTCCCTCCTTCAGGGAACGAGGGTTACCATACGTAACCGAGACGTTTCTGGTGCTCTTCTGCTCTGTGCAGATGACCTCAAGTGGTGAGGGCTCTTTTTGTTAAATAAAACTTATTTTCAGATTATTTAAGTAAGTCTTAGTTTTACTTGTTGCAATTTAGTGTTGCACTTGGTGATTTGAAAATATAGATATACCAATATTCTCAAAAACTGTTGTCTTCTTTTTGTGCATGAACAAACAGATACTTCAATTTTTTTCTAATTTGGGATATTTCAGCTTTTGTACTTGATGTGGCACAATCAAAGTGCTGTGGAGAGATCACTAATGTGAAGATTCATCTGAAATGGGTGGCGTCTTACTACTGGACAAGCTGCATCTGTCCCAGACGCTAACTGCAAATGAAAAGCTGCCCTTTTCCTGTTATTATATTTGCATATTTCTATTCTGTGAATCGGTTTAACTGGTGACTGAATTAGTCTAACTTCTCTATTAGATCACAAGTGTCACTAGAGACAAGAAGTGGTTGTGTTTTCTTAGAGCAGGGGTTCTCGGTCCTGTTTCTGGTTGTTCAACTTAAGTTTAGTGCTTTAATTAAACACACCTGAACCAGTTAATCAAGGTCTTTGGGTTTATATGTGAGTAAGGGGTCAAGGTTAAGCACCTGATATTTGATGACAGCACAATTCAGATTTAATCATTAAAATCTTCAGATTTAGTTCATTTAATGCTGAGCTTGACAGGCCTGCAAAAGAGGAAGCTGTGTGTTGTTTTGCTGAAGCATGTTTGCAGTGAATCTGAAAGAAAAGTATTTGCCACATTTTCACATGAGTGACAAAACAGAAAACGGATGAGGAAAAGAAAGAGCTAAAAAAAAAAAAAACAGCTCTGATTCTGCAGTGTTGATACTCAGAAATGGATTTGCATGAATGTCTTTATGAGGAATATGTCTCCAACTATGTATATAAGAAAGTGCTCAGACATTATTCTGGACACATCAGCTGTGAGATCCTCAAGCTCTACAGAACTTCTACTGATTCTTTCTGTCATTGTGAAGAAACATCTTGAAGAATGAGAAGCCTGATGTCTGTGCTGTTCCTGGTGCTCTTCTGCTCTGTGCAGATGACTTCAAGCGGTGAGGGCTCTTTTTTTATTTTCATTTTTGAATCAAGACAAAATGTATTGTTTTCAGATTTGCATTTGGTGATTTAAAATGTGGCGACATGATCATATTGAAAAAATTGTCTTATTTCTCCACATTTTAGCTGTCATTTCAATTGAGGCAGCACAATCTAAGTGTTGTGGAGAGTTCACTGATGTGAAGATTCCTCTGAAACAAGTGACTTCTTACTACTGGACCACCAGCAGCAGCTGTGCCAGACGCGCTATTGTGTGAGTATCATCAATCTCATATCTCATTTCAAAACTGTAAAGCCAACCTCTATAAGACAACTAAAAAGCTTATTTTTAGACCTAAATCTTATTTTTGTTTTTCTCCCATCAGGTTTCAGACAATAGCAGGGAAAGAGTTCTGTGTTGATCCAGAGACCCCCTGGGTGAGCGGCCATGTTGATAAAGTGGACAAAAGAACAACTGTCTAAAAGAAGCTACACTGTTTCTATTTGATTTCATATTCAAACCTTGTGCTATTTCCAATTTGTATATAAAATATTTTATTGACAGAATAATTTATGTGATCGGGTTCCGTTTTTTTAATAAAATATCAATGATGATCATAAAGTGGTAACGTTTTTATCCTCTATTGCATACAGGTATATTAAATTTTATTAAAATGTATGCATAATGAAGAAACAAAGTATTTGTTTTAAATATCTCAGTCAGACTATCATGAATTCTATAAAAATAACTAAAAACCAAACGCATTTCCCTTCTCATGTAAGCACTAAAATACTATATACCGGGTACTTGTTATTAATAGAATTAGAAGAATTAAATATAGACAGTATATAGATTTTGGTATACTATGTCCTTCATGGCACTGTCCTGCAGTCATATACTGGCATCTAATGGTGGAAGATTTCAGTCTGATAGACTTTCAGTGACAAAGATAAAATATGAAACTATGCTGGAATACATTAGATATTATGCAAAGTTTTCCCAAAGTATTACAGATGATAAAACCATGCTAAAAATTCTTGTCGACTGTAACTATAAGATTGCAAGATTACAATTTGCAATGGACTGTTTGCATTATAAGTGTATCCTAAAACAAAAAGAAAGAAAATGTACAGAAAGTTTCTGAGAAACTCATGTTGTCTTATGAGTTTCTCAAAGGACATTGTGGATCTCCGGATGGATCTTCAAAAATTTTCAGAGACTCTTTTTTTTGGGATGCACCGATACCAATACTGGTATCGGTATCGGGCCTGATACTGAGCTCCTGTACTCGTACTTGTATTCGTACTCGTTAAAATGCCCCGATACCAAACGCCGATACCACACAGCATGTGATAAGTGCCATATTCAGACAAAGAAACACTGACAACAGACAGCAGAATGGAGTTAATAGAGATTAAAGATGTCTACGAAGTATATGTATGCAATGAATATAAAACATTCAGTATTAATGCATGTATAGCTGATGTGCGCGAGCTGGTAAGCAAATCACGCTGAGTGGATTGAGCGCGCAGGCAAATACCAAAAATAAAAGTATCGGTATCGGGCGAGTACTGGAAAAAGTGGTATCGGTGCATCCCTATCTTTTTTTCTTTTAGTCGGAAAAGTTGAATTATTGTTTTAGTCTGACTGAAAATAGCATTTTAAAGTGAATGTCTGACTCCCAAGTAAATCTGTAAATGAAAAAAAACAAAACATCTGCCCTGTTTTTTCATTACTTGTGCATATTTTAGTTCTGTGAAGAAGTTCAAATAAAAATTCAAGCCCCTGCCCCTTTAATCGCCAACACTAAAGTACACTTTCAGTCCGATCTTGGGGCCCCTGGACCGCGAGGGCATTTGTTTCACATCCTCATTGAGGGCCAAGCACCCCTAAAGTTTAATAACAGTGAGTTTACTAACTTCAATAAAACACACCTGAATCAGTTAATCAAGGTCTTTGGGTTTACTTGTGAGCGAGGGTTGAAGGTTTAGCATCTGATATTTGGTGACAGCACAATTCAGATTTGATCATTAAAATCTTCACGTTTAGCGCTGAACCTGACAGGCCTGAAAAAAAGGAAGCTGTGTTTTGTTTTCCTGAAGCACATTTTCAGTGAATTTGAAAGAAAAGTACCTTCCACTTTCTTACATGAGCAACAAAGCAGAAAAAGGATGAGCTAAAAACAACTCTCATTCTGCTCTTCTGCTCTGTGCAGATGACTTCAAGCGGTGAGGGCTCTTTTTTTATTTTCATTTTTGAATCAAGACAAAATGTATTGTTTTCAGATTTGCATTTGGTGATTTAAAATGTGGCGACATGATCATATTGAAAAAATTGTCTTATTTCTCCACATTTTAGCTGTCATTTCAATTGATGCAGCACAATCTAAGTGTTGTGGAGAGTTCACTGATGTGAAGATTCCTCTGAAACAAGTGACTTCTTACTACTGGACCACCAGCAGCAGCTGTGCCAGACGCGCTATTGTGTGAGTATCATCAACATTATCTCATTTTCAAACTGTAAAATTCAATTTGTATGAAACACTCCTTAAAAAAAAACGTGTTAACTTATTTATGTGTCTTTCCCATCAGGTTTCAGACAAAAGCAGGGAAAGAGGTCTGTGTTGATCCAGAGACCCCCTGGGTGAGCGGCCATGTTGCTAAAGTGGACAAAAGAACAACAGTCTAAAAGAAGCTACACTGTTTCTATTTGAACATATATTTGCATTTCATATTCAAACCTTGTGCTATTTCCAATTTGTATATAAAATATTTTATTGACAGAATAATTTATGTGATTGGGTTGCATTTTTTAAATAAAATATAAATGATGATCATAAAGTGGTAACGTTTTTATCCTCTATTGCATACAGGTATATTAAATGTTATTAAAATATATGCATAATGAAGAAAAAGTATTTGTTTTAAATATCTCAGTCAGACTATCATGAATTCTATAAATATGACTAAAAACAAATCGGTTTTACCAACACATTTCCCTTCTCATGTAAACACTAAAACACTATACAATTTGTGTTAACTGAATTAGCTAAATTAAATATTGACAGTATATAGCTTTTAATATACGTTCTTCGTGGTACTGTCCTGCAGCAGTTATATACTGCCATGTAATGGTGGAAGTTTTCAGTCTGATAGACTTTCAATGATAAAGATAAACTATGCTGGAATACATTAGATATTATGAAAAGTATTCCCAAAATATTATAGAAGATAAAACCTTATATTTTTCTGATTTTTGATATCCGAATACCTTGATGCAGCACAATCAAACTACTGTGTAAACATCACTAATATGAGGATTCCTCTGAAATGGGTGGCTTCTTACTACTGGACCAGCAGCAGCTATTGTGTGAGTGTCATCAAACATTATTTGCATGTGTAACGGAGTTATTTTGGTTATATTATTTTCAGTCAAAATCCCCCTTTTTCCTATTAAATATAAATGTAATTTTGTTTCTTTAATATGACTGTATCTATTATTTTATTGTTACAAGTTAAGATGTATGATTTTCAAGATTTGTTCAGGAAGTGCATTGTTACTTTAAGAGTATATACTTGTTCTCGCACCGCGCGCGCGCTTTGCCCGCTCAATTCACTTCCTTCTGACTCAGTAGAAGTAGAAGTAGAAGTAGAAGTAGAAGTTCTGAGCCGAGAGAAGTTTGTCTCGTGGTTCGTCGAGGCATTAAACGGTAATATTACTTACATTTGATGATATTCTGAATTGAAGTTGTTCCTTGCTTTGTTAAACATACCTTGTATGTGGGATTATGAAATCGTATTTGTGAATGATTGCGATTGTGAGTGAGATTAGCATATATTAGCCTGCTGTATTTACTCTACGTTTGCCAACAGGTGTTTACTTACATGAAGAGTCACAAAATTCATGTTTTCAGCATATTTCCCCATTTATGCAGGTATGTTATAGTTTCGTGTGCAATCTTTGTGATTAATTTCATGTTATGGTTATTTGTTTTGTTTTATTTTAGTTTACGATAAGCAGATTAACTCAGTGTATTTTCCTTTGTGAAATTGCCCGCTCAATTCACTTCCTTCTGAGCCGAGAGAAGTTTGTCTCGTGGTTCGTCGAGGCATTAAACGGTGTTTACTTAAATGAAGAGAGTCACAAAATTCATGTTTTCAACATATTTCCCCATTTATGCAGAAAATAAAGACAGTGCCAAGCAGTGAGCGGTCTGAAGTTTCTTTATTGAGTGACATCAACACAACGCAGAGTGGATTCCCTTACCTGGGACCCGTTACACAAACTCTTTAGCAGTTATAGGGTTCTTATAATAATTAAGGAATTCAGGTTTTAGTTAATGTGATGCTATAAAAACGGGAGTGTGACGTAATGATTGACAGCTTCACTGAGGCGCTAAAGGACTTTATCGGGATCTTCAGGAGATCTATGTTAATCTTTGAAAATCTTTATTTTTCTTTGTGCACTTCAAACACTTTTCATCGCGACACCACAAATGTCGCTCTCTTTTCTGCTGTCTTTTTTTGCGAGTCTAAAACTTTTGTTCGCGAGTTGAAAAGTTTTGCTTGCGAGTGAAGCTGTCTCTCAGTGGGCGGTCTCTACCCACCAGGATGAAAGGCCTTTTTCTATTGGTCACTCTCAATTGAGGTTACAGGTTGACCACGCCCACTACGTTTCCCCGGAATTCCCACCACTGCCGCCGCCAGTCTGACAGAAGAGCAAGCGAGGTTGTATCATGGCGAGCAACAGGTCGTTTACTGGGTAAGATAACTAATTTAACA
>NW_015652173.1:1677005-1694140 GCF_001515625.1 Sinocyclocheilus rhinocerous | reverse complement strand
CCCTTACCTGGTACCCCTTACACATGCAACTAGAAGTAAGTGCACAAGAGTTTCCCATGTCTGAAAAATGCCAAAAGCTCACCACTCAGTAAATCTACACTATCTCTAATACTACTTCAGAGTGGCCCACAGGCCCACTCACATCTAGGTCTGCACTGTAAAAACCATACTGGGATGATTTCAGTTAGTCTAAAATGTTTATGTGCCATTTTAAAAAAGACAAATCTTCATTTTAGTCGAACTCAAAATATCATTTCAGAGCGAATGGAAACCCTTAAGTAGATCACAACATTTTTGTCACAAACTACAAATGAAAAGCTGCCATTTTCCTGTCATTACGTTTGCATATTTTAATTCTGTGAATCGGTTTAACTGGTGGCTGAATTATTCTAACTTCTCTATTAGACCAACAAGTGTCACTAGAAACAAGAAGTGGTTTTGTTTTCTTAGAGCAGGGGTTCTCAGTCTTGTTTCCAGTGGTCCTTAAGTTATTGCTTTAATCAAACACAACTGAATCAGTTAATCAAGGTCTTAAAGGCAGGGTATGTGATTTTGTGATTTCAAATATCAACATTGGCTACCAGAAATCACTTACTCTGCCTTTAAGGGTTTATATGCGAGTAAGGGGTCAAGGTTAAGCACCTGATATTTGATGACAGCACAATTCAAAATGTATCATTAAAATCTTCAGATTTAGTTCATTTAATGCTGAGCTTGACAGGCCTGCAAAAGAGGAAGTTGTGTGTTGTTTTGCTGAGGCATGTTTTCAGTGAATCTGAAAGAAAAGTACTTGGCACATTTTCACATGAGTGACAAAACAAAACGGATGAGGAAAAGAAAGCTAAAAAAAAAAACTGCTCTGATTCTGCAATGTTGATACTCAGAAATGGATTTGCATGAATGTCTTTATGAGGAATATGTCTCCGACTATGTATATAAGAAAGTGCTCAGACATTATTCTGGACACATCAGCTGTGAGATCCTCAAGCTCTACAGAACTTCTACTGATTCTTTCTGTCATTGTGAAGAAACATCTTGAAGAATGAGAAGCCTGATGTCTGTGCTGTTCCTGGTGCTCTTCTGCTCTGTGCAGATGACTTCAAGCGGTGAGGGCTCTTTTTTTATTTTCATTTTTGAATCAAGACAAAATGTATTGTTTTCAGATTTGCATTTGGTGATTTAAAATGTGGCGACATGATCATATTGAAAAAATTGTCTTATTTCTCCACATTTTAGCTGTCATTTCAATTGATGCAGCACAATCTAAGTGTTGTGGAGAGTTCACTGATGTGAAGATTCCTCTGAAACAAGTGACTTCTTACTACAGGACCACCAGCAGCAGCAGCTGTGTCAGACGCGCTATTGTGTGAGTATCATCAACATTATCTCATTTTCAAACTGTAAAATTCAATTTGTATGAGACGCTCCTTAAAAAAAAAAACATTGACCTAAATCTTATTTTTGTTTCTTTCCCATCAGGTTTCAGACAAAATCAGGGAAAGAGTTCTGTGTTGATCCAGAGACCCCCTGGGTGAGCGGCTATATTGCTAAAGTGGACAAAAGAACAACAGTCTAAAAGAAGCTACGCTGTTTTTGAGCTGTGCATTTCATATTGTATATTCAATCCTTGTGTTATTTCCAATGTGCATATAAAATCATCTATTTACAGGATAATTTATGTGATTGGTTAAGTTGTTTTAATAAAATATCAGTGATAGAATTATCATAATGTGGTCATGTTTTTATTCTCTATTCCATACAGGTATTACATTTTATTCAAATGGCTGTGTTTGTTATTATGAAACAAAGCATTTGTTTTAAATATCTCAGTCAGTATTATAGATGTATTATAGATGATAAAGTATTAAAGTAGATGGTAAATGATGATAAAACCATGCTAAAAATTCTTGCTTTTTTCTGCTGATGTCACAAACTGCCAGATTCAAACAGGTTTTGCACCTTCAAAGAAAGACACTGAATCACTCATAATCACACAAAGGTGCTCAGACAACCTTTAAAAAAAAAAAAGTCAAGGTTCTAATATTTTAGCATCTAATATTTTATTAAAGTACAATTCAGATTTAATCATCAGATTTAGCACTGAACATGACAGGCCTGAAAGAGGAAGTTGTGTGTTGTTTTCCTGAAGCACATTTTCTGTGAATTTGAAAGAAAAGTATACCTTCCACTTTCTTACACGAGCAACAAAGCAGAAAAAGGATGAGCTAAAAACAACTCTCATTCTACAATGTTTATACTCAGAAATCGATTTGCATGAATATCTTTGAGGAATATGTCTCTGACTATGTATAAGAAGGTGTTCAGACATTATTCTGGACACAACAGCTGTGAGATCTTCAAGCTCTACAGAACTTCTACAGATGTTCTATTCTTTCTGTCATTGTGAAGAAACATCTTGAAGAATGAGAAGACTGCTGTGTGTGCTGTTCCAGGTGATCTTTTGCTCTGAGCAGGTGACTTCAAATAGTAAGTTTTCATATTGAATTTATTAAAAATGTATTGTTTTCAGAATTCTTATGGCAGGTTTAGTTTAATTTGTTGCATTTGGTGATTAAAAAATATAGATATAACAACTTGAAATCTTCATTTTTCTTTGCATTGTTTTGCATGAAAATAGGTTTGTGATACTTTTCATATCTCCTTATTTCAGTTCTCTATTCAATTGATGCGGCACAAGTGCTGTGGAGAAGACATCACTAATGTGAGGATTTCTGTGAAACAAGTGGTGTCTTACTACTGGACCAGCAGCAGCTGTCCCAGACACGCTATTGTGTGAGTGTCATCTTAGCTATTATTTCATTTTCAAACTATGAAGTGAACCTCCATGAGACACTCTTCTGAAGTGCTTGACTTGAGTCATGTTTTTGTTTTTCCCTTCAGATTTAAGACAATCGCAGGGAGGGAGGACGCCACAAAACCAACAGCTTCAGAAAAACTTCTGCTGCATTGACAATTGCTACTACAGGAAAGACTCAGAGTCTCACAGTCTGAAAGAAGCTACACTGTTTCTATTTGATCTCTGCATTTCATACTGTATATTCGGCCACTATCTCTGATGTGTGTATATATATATATATATATATATATATATATATATTTCTACAAAATAATTCATGTGAATGAATCCAACTGTTTTAATAAAATATAAATGATAAAATATCATAATATAGGGATTTTTTTTCCTTTTGTGTATTTTGAAAGCAATCTTTTTGTTTAAATTGTATTTAAACATTTTTATTTTAAAGACAGTAGTAAAGATAGATGGTTAATAAAAAATAAAATAAAAACAAATATAAAAAAATTCAATAAATATAAAAATAACTGCAATGCTCTGCATCCATATCGACAGCAATTTCTTCTAGACAACAAAGACACTTAAACAACCCCTTATATGACTGTAAATGTTTTAAAAAGACAGTTACTCACAAAACAATGATAATCATATTTCTTATGTGTGTAAAAGAAAAAGTGTATGGTTTTTATTCAGAGTTACCCCTTCATTAATTATCATTTTATTACAATCTAATATGTGTCATATGTTCGCAAAGTGAAGAAAATTTGTTTATTACTGTAAAGAAACATTGAGGTTTCATGTTCAGTGCTTAAAATTCACACTTAAATGTGACTAACAAGGCCAATCTTGGGCAAAATGTTCAGTCTGTTGCAGCGCATTACAATACAAATGTACAAATGTGATGCAATACAAATGGTGGAAAATGCAGAGTAGGTGATATTAAAAACACATATTCCATTTACAATAAATCTGCTTCCTTCTTAGTGCAGCATGTAAAAACTGTGGGTAAAACATCTGTTCTCCGCTTAAGAAAGTCTATGGGCTTCATATGATGGTTTAACTGCCTCATTTGGAGAAATAATTCTCAGTTATGAGAAGTGGTCTCCCATATGAAAATTAACCATGGTTTTACCACAAATAAAACCAAAAAACCATGGTTACTATAGTTAAACCACGGTAACTGCAAATTAACCATGGTTTTGCTACACTAACCATAGTTTAACCATGGTACTGTATTTGTAGTAAAACTGTGGTTATAATGGTAATCAATACGCCAAAAAATCTACACTTTTACTATAATAAAACCATGGTTAATTTTCGTAAGGGCTGCTAAATAGAAATGTGAAGAAAAACTGTTGTGGACAAAAATACTAGTATCTAAGATAAAGCAGTGGAGGAAAGTCAAGTGTAAAACGATTAAGGTCAATGTTAACGGGTTAAACGATTGCAGAAATGTTATTCATTTTAAGGGTTTAAAGTGTAGTCTTATTTAACATTGTGTATTCTTTGAAACAAGCAGCAGAACTCACACAGAACAGAACGAAATGTTATCATTTCATATTAAGTAAATGAGTACATTTCATATAGGCTAATAAATGCAGATGAAAACGCAATGCCATTGGTATGACAACCGAATATTCATAAGGATTCATTTGTAAGCGTGTAAAGTTATTCATATGTAAATATGATTTACATTATAGGTGTTGTCAATATGTCAGTACGTTTAGATGCTGTAAATAGGTCAATATTGTACATTTCTGTGTCTATTGCAAACGTAAGTAAATGTACGTTTTGTAGAACCATTTTACAAAAATACATACAAATTCTCATGAGATCACATTTTAATGCCAAATATTCTGAGAAGAGAGACGTAGGGCCTACGTCTCTCTTCTCAGAATATTTGACCCTGTGAAATATTCAGACACCGTTAATGCTAAGACAACTTGAAGGAAGAAATATAAATTGTATCCTTCCTTATAACTCTAAGGAGAAATAAAACGGAAGTAGAAAGAGGATGAGAAAAAGAAACAGTTCAAATCAGCCATTTCATCATATGTTGGTCCCCAGTATGCATTTAATTGAATATCTGTTGGAGGAATATCTCTTATACTCAGTAGGCTATATAATGAGAAAAAGGTATTCTGGGCATGGCACTCTGAAATGTCGTCTCAGAATACTTGCCCCTTTAAAATATTCTCACAGGTTTCTTTAAAAGCATAGTCCACCTGAAAATGAAAATGTTGTGATTATTTACTCACCTGCGTGTCTTTCAAAACGTTTCCTCTGTGGAGCGTGAAAGAAAAATTTTAATGAATTGCAGATTTTTCAAGATGCTATTTTCTTACAAAGTAAGTTAGCAAAAACCATGGCAGTGTCTTAAAAGAACAGTTCACTCAAAATTGAAAATTTGCGGCAAATTGACTCATCCTCAGACCATCCAAGATGTAGATGAGTTTGTTTGTTCATCACAACAGATTTGGAGAAATGTAGTATTACATCACTTGCTCACCAATGAATCCTCTGCAGTGAATGGGTGCCGTCAGAATGAGAGTCCAAACAGCTGATAAAAACATCCCAATCAGCTGCTTGAACTCTCATTCTGACGGCACCCATTCACTGCAGAGGATCCACTGGTAAGCAAGTGATGTAATGCGAAAATTCAAGAAATAAACTCATACATTGGATGACCTGAGGGAGAGTACATTTTCAGCAATCGGTCATAAATTTCAGATTAAAATTAGACCAGTCTATATTTTGATGTGACAGACTTAAAAATGTTATGACTCATCTTAAAGAAAAGAAAAAAAAGATAATAGACCAGGGCTTAATTTGAGCCGGATCCTGCCAGAACAGGGTATAAAACCTCACGTGGTATAAAAACAACAATAACACAAAACACAATATGTTTCATATATATAATAAATTATACATATACGTATATATACAATATAACATGCACATTTTTAAGTACATTTCACGTTATTTATTAGTTAATATTTTTTTATTAAGTGGGATTCAGACGTGAAAAGCGCTGCGTAATTACGTCATGTACGCAGACCACCTAATTGTCTAACTGTCAAAACTTAAAGCAGTCAGATCAAGGGTCGGAATCGTGCGCCATAAAAATGTCAAAAAGACAGTTAAATTTGTTATCATTCTTCAAAAGAAAAGGAGATGATGATGCTAAACGAACCAGGAGTGAAACGACTATACAGGAGGGCGGCTGCGGTACCGAGCAGGTGCAGGATGCTACCGGCGCCGTTAACGAGCAGGAGGCTATCACCAAACTCAGTCTAATGTTGGATGAGTCGACCAGCTTAAATAAAAAGAGTGCTTTGATCATATACGTTAGGGTTCAGTTGCCAGGTATATGGACATGCCTACAAACATTTTTACTGAACTCGTAGAGCTAGATGACCTAACTGCTGAATGAATTGTCCGTCATCTATTATCTGCTTTGGAGCGTTTCAATTTGACTGAGGAATTTCTTTCTAAAACCCTCATTGGAGTAACATGTGATGGCGCTTCTGTTATGTTAGGGCGCAAAAGCGGAGTAGCAAGTAGGCTCAGGGGTGTTTTAGACAACTAGATAAGGTAAGCAAGCGTTTGTTTATCTATTAATATTATAGACAGCTTTGTGTAATTGTGAACTGTGAAGTATGCTATACCTATTGCGAAATTAATTACTAACTGCAAATGCTGCAAGTTCAACAGTTAAGCATGAGGTTGATGTGGGCTTTTGAGTGTTGTGAAGATTAGTACAATAGTAAGAGGGTAGGCTATTTGAGCACATAGCATGCTGTTTTCAGCACCGTTTTTTGTACATTACGGGACCTGCACCTGTCTCGTCACCCCTCCGCTCTAATACGCGTTTTGCGTTCCGGCACCTCTTGATTTACAAATTAAGCACAGTAATAGACTAATTTGTAAGACTAGTCTGAACCAGTTTATGCAGTGACTACTGATCACCATCATTAGTCGCTTTCATTAACTCATTATTTTTATTAATAATATGTCCTTTTGAATTCCACAGAAGAAAGAATCTCATACAGGTTTGGAACAACAGTGAGTTTGTATTATGGGGTGAATTGTTCCTTTTCATTCTGAATATGGCCGATTTAAATTAATTTGTGTTTGCATCAATTATATTATTATTTGAATTTAATTAATATATACCAAATTATACTACCAAATTATATTACCAAACTCCCTATTTCATGTCTAGAAAGATGGTTTGTCTTTTCAGGAAAAACATTATTTTTACCATAAAGAAAAGTAGTAACAGACACAAAAACAAAAAAGGGAAAAGATATGGATCCTCATTCAGTGTTGCTTCAAAGTTCTGTGAATGTCTACTCCAAGAACTTCTCTCTCCTTCACTATATAACAGGGACCAAGCAAATCATTCAGCACACACTTCTAGACCAGATTTTGTGTGAGCAGATACTCTGAAGAATGAGGATCCTGATGTCTCTGTTGCTGCTGGGGCTGTTCTGCTCTATTCAGCTGACTTCAAGTGGTGGGTAGTGATTTGACATTATGTACTTCAATGCAATGACCACTCAATGCAATTCATTTCAGGAAACATTTGACAGTGTTTAATTCAATCTATTAATTCCGTTAGCATTTTTGCATGTCCATGCATTTATTTAAACGCTGAAGGTTTAATAAATAAATGTATATTAAATTTAAAGGTAAACTTTTTGACGTTTTGACACTAGTTCTAATACGAATTGAATTCTTTCAGCTCCTAATGCACTTGAAGCACGATCATCATGCTGTTTCCAGTTCTATAAAAAGAAAATTCCTTTGAACCTGGTGGTGTCTTTTTACCGGACCAGAAGCAACTGTCCCATATCAGCTATTGTGTAAGTGTCCTCTAAAGATTTTCGGAGCCAAACTGAACGAGTCTATTTGGTTAAATCTCTTACTTAGAAGTTGTTTTGATGTTTTCTCGGTTACGAACAGCTGCTGGAAGGGAGTTCTGTGTAGATCCAAACAGCAGCTGGGTGAACAGCCATATTGCAAAAGTGAACAGCAGAACAACAACAGCTACTACAGCAAAGACTCTAAGCACTACAGTATAAATACTGTATCTTGTTCAGTATTTAATGGGGAAAATGTTCATAATTATTTCTCTATCATTTCTGTAGAGCGATTATTTATCATGCTTTTATTCGAATAAATGTTATTATTAATATTTCATTTGTTTAAATTATATTACATTGTACACCAGCTGCATCAAACGCAGTTTTCTGTATCTTTAAATCAATGTGAAGTTGCATTGTTGTGTTTTGTGGACTTTTAACATGTCTTTTTTATAATAAAAGTGAATTTCTAAAGTTGTCTTCTGATTGGGATCTTTCATAATAATATGTAATTTTCCATCTTAGCTGATTCAAATAATGAGCATTTGTTTTTCCAGCTCATTTTTTAGAATGAATTAATGCTGTATTGGGAATTTAAAAAATGTATTGTATATTTCAAAAATAGTGATTTATCTGTTGTGGTCATAATGTACAATCTGCATCATAATACGATACTTCAAATAACAAACTGACAAAAGCAGGTTTTCCAGTATATTAATTAGTAATATTTTCCATTAGTAATAATGTTTTTTAAGTATTATATACAATGCTAACATGTAAATTATTTAATTAATGTAGTGTTTATCACACCTACTAATTTTCTCTCTCTCAGTATAAATGAGTCTTAAACATATATAGCAGCTATTATTATAAGAAGGATGCATTTGTGGATTCACTCTCAAAAAAAGTTCACCTTACCTAAAGGGTCCATATTGGTATCCTAAAGGTACATAGCAGCCGATGAGAATCGCAGCACCTCGGACCCAGACGTCAAGGTGCAATTCAAAATAGTAAGAGTAGTAGTTTTGAGTATATGGCCAAAATTTGAACCGAAACCGCTACTTTAACAGAAACTTTGACATGGATTAAGCTGCCTGTAAGTACGTGAAATGATCTAGGTTTTCTTGTAAACTCTGTCACTGGGGTGGTAACTTCTTAAAAGGTACAATTTTGTACCTTTTGGACCAATATGGACCCTTTAGGTAAGGTGTACAATTTTGTACCTTTTAGGTACTAATATACGTATACACTTTAAGTAACCAACTACATAGCAAAACCACAAACGTGGATGATCCTGCTGAAAAAAACAAAACAATAGAAACCATCACAGAAATTCTAATGGTTTCCACTATAACTACCATTACAAACATTACAAACCATCAACTATTAACCATTAAAACCATTAAAAATTGTTTCCTGTTGTGTGTTTTGGGCCATATTCCATTAGGATAGTAGTTTTAACAAAGGCAAAAAAAATGACCACTAGAGAAAACCAATAAAGCCAATTCAATTCCCATTATAACCAATAAAACCATTACAAATTCTGTGATGGTTTCTGTTCCTTTTAAAAGGTAAGACGATGTCACTGGGTCAAAAAAAAAAAGTACACCTTACCTAAAGGGTAAGGTGGTCCACGTTTGTGGTTTTGCTATGTTAACATTGTTGGTTACCTAAAGTGTACACATATTAGTTCCTAAACAGTATTATAGGTCAAATAATATTAATAATATTTTCTGTTGTTTTTACTAGTTAGTTAGTTAGTTAGTTTGTTTGTTTTTGGCTACATTTATGTGACAAACTCGCATATCCTTAGTAAAACTGCAAGTGGATAAAAAAAAGAAATCATTTTAATTTCCTTTCGAGGTGTAGCTGGAACACCATGCACTTCACACAATTCACTCTCATAGAAAAACACTTTCACTTTCATCAAACGTTTTATTTATGTTAAAAGTTAGAAGACGCTAACAAATGAACAATACTAGGGTTTGCCAACAGACCACTAGGCCTATTTTAAGAAGTAGGGTATTTCCTGTGTGAAATGCAATGTGCTGCATTTACTCTTATGCATTTTTAGCACCTAACAGCTACGCAAAATAAAGAGGAATTAGAGGGTTCAGAGACAGAATGCTTTCTACTTTTCTACGAAAAGATTGTGTTACTGGCTCAGAGAATCAACAAGGGGATTTCTTTCAACACGAAAACGAATTCACCATCTCTGTTTGATGGGCTGCTGACAAGTTAGAAGACGCTAACAAATGAACAATACTAGGGTTTGCCAACAGACCACTAGGCCTATTTTAAGAAGTAGGGTATTTCCTGTGTGAAATGCAATGTGCTGCATTTACTCTTATGCATTTTTAGCACCTAACAGCTACGCAAAATAAAGAGGAATTAGAGGGTTCAGAGACAGAATGCTTTCTACTTTTCTACGAAAAGATTGTGTTACTGGCTCAGAGAATCAACAAGGGGATTTCTTTCAACACGAAAACGAATTTACCATCTGTTTGATGGGCTGCTGACAATTCACCACATATTCTTCTCTTGACGTATACCTGGAGAATGAAGACCTTCATGAAGTCTTCATTACTGTTTCTGATACTGTGCAGTGCTCTGCATTTTACTTCAGCTGATGAATCTCTTTATTTTAATAATCAAATCAGATTTTAGCTGTTTCTTTCTGAAAATGCTGGATAACTATTACTTGCTGTGTATTTAAAACCTGAAGAATAAAAACTAGTGAAATCTCTCATATATGTTAATAGTAGGATACAATCCAAATTTGTTGTTCCACAGAATATAGGGCATTGCTAGTGTAATGTGCTAGGCTGACATTGTAGTGTCACATCTGCAGGAATATTGTACATACATTTGGAGCTGCGAGGTGTGTACGTCTTCCTTTTCTTCTTCTTCTTCTTCTTTCTCCAAACAGAAAAAAAAAGCCTTTCTGTCATTGGTCAGGTTTCGCGCTCATTTTTTAAAAACTGTATTTGGATTTACAGTAAATGAAAAATACTGTATTTTAATGGCGCCAAGAGGATATTTCCCATAATGCAACTTTAAAATACAGTAATATACTGTGTAACTCTTTTACAGTAAAGTACAGTTCATATTACAGTTAAATACTGTGTAATTTACAGAAATCGCTAACAGTATGCTGTTTTCTGAAGAACAATCTTGTCTTTGAGTATTTGTAAAATTCTGCTCAGAGTAATATAACATTTTATCTCGCCAGCAGCTCAAAATCTTCCAGTCTCCGAAAGGTGTTGTTTAATTTTCCAATTCCTTATATAACATAATTTTTTAACGCATATTTCATGCAAGCACTTTCAACAAATATATGTGGACTTTTTTCCCTCAAGGTTATGACACCTAAAAGTCGATTTTGTGAGAAACCAGACGTCTTTTTGATAAAGACAACGACGTGGGCTTCTTCATTGAAAATGCAATCCAAAATGATACTGTTTAAACGTTTAAACTACTATCATTTGCTTTTAATTTGCTGTTAATCTCCTCATTAACAGAGCTGGTGTGATCGGACAAACAACACTCACCACAATCGACCCTCCTTCACTCCCCTCTATAGGTATACCTACTTCACCCCAACAATCCACACCACTAATCCCTGCCAGTCTCCACCACCCCTCAAATTCCATGCCCATCCCGGCAACCAGTCCTCCCATCCTGCCAAAAGCCTGAAACACACTGTACGATTTTCAGCTGTCCCAGACGAAAGATTGGCATTGTGAAACAATTGTGGCGATTTCTGTGATCATGGCTCCTAATCGGCGGTCCTGTGTCGTACAGTGAGACCGTTGTCACGGTCTTGCGACCAAAGATGGCCTACGTTAATTTTCTGACAGTGTCAGGAATTCAGCATGATCATCGAAGTGCGTTTGCTGCTACGACCCACATTTACTCATGTCATATTTTCTGCATAATGATGCATTTAAAAGTTAATGGCCAAATGGATGTTTATAAAAGTCCACATTATTGTTGCAGATGAAATATTTACATTGATATAACATTGAAAAAAATTTTTTTTTACTAGGTTAAATGTTGATTATTAGTAATTCAAACCTATTTATCCTTTTCCTTAGTTGTCTGATTAGTTGTCCTGTTCACCTAATGTCTCATTAATTAATTCATTAGCTCCATTTGTTTGCCCTGTATATAAACCCTGAGTTCTCCCTTTGTACAGCTGCTTTGCCTGGAGCATGGGCAGCAATTCCTTGAGGCCCACACAAGTAGATTTCTCGATCTGGTGTGCCTCGCCACCTTTCCAGATCGTTTGCTGTGTGCCTTTCTTTCTCACCAGCCTGAACATGGAGTCTTGTGGGTTCTTAGGGGAATTTAGCAGAGTTTGTTGAGTGGGTGCTGATGAGTTGTGATTCTCCATTCACCATCAGCCCTGCCAAGGAAGTATTCACCAGCCCCACTCCAACTCCAGCGCTGCCAGGAACCAGCCATCCACCACCGACCACGACCGACATGAAACAAGCCTGAGTCTGTGCCGGTAATAAGGACAAAGTATGACATCGCCCTGGAGCCTGAGCCACAAGGAGTATCTGACCCGGTGCGTGATTTGTCAACACTGCAGATCGCTGAGGGAGTGTTAGTGGAGATTGACGGCTTAGACAAAAGCCCACTCCACACTCCCGCCTCTGTGAGTTGAGTTGAGCCTGGCCTTTGGAGCTTATTATGAGGAATTGAGAGACTTATTTTAGGAGGATTTGATTGATTGGTTTGGAGAGGTTATTCCCAGTATCCTTGAATCTCCTGCATCTCCGCTGATTCCATCCAGCCCAGAATCTCGTCACTGCAGGTTTCGCCCAGCTCTTGTTCTCCTGTGTTCTCTCCCAGCCTCCCTCTCCCACCCCCTCAATCAGCCAGTTCCTCAGCTCCACCTCCGCTGCTGTCCTTCAGCCCCTCCACATCTCCCACGTGCTGTAAGGATCTGCTATGTGTCTTTAGGCAACCAGCTCCATCCAGCTTCAGGCCACCCTGTCTCCAGCCTCTGTGCCCATCACTTCACCTCGGCCTGTCAACACATCGGTTCCCCTTTGGCTCCTCCCTCTCTCGGCTCCAAAGGAAACCATCGGCCATATGGTTTCTCCGGGCTCCCTCTTCCCTCTAGCTCCACCTTGGTCAGGTGTTGACCTATCTGCGCCTTCAGCTCCGTCTGGCTCCACCTTTCCCCTGGCTCTGCCTTTGTCCTTGATCCAACGGCTGCGCCTCTGTCCTCTGGTTATCCGGCTCACCTTGGACGCTCATTGCTGTGGCTCCACCTCTGTCTCCAGGACCATCAGCGCTGTGTGGGGTCATCAGCTCATCTGCTCCACCTGGGTCTCCACCTCCAGTGGTTCCATCGGTTGTCCCCAAGGTGTCATCTGCCAAGTTTACACTATGGCTCCTCCATCCCTCGACTCCACCCTGTGGCCTCGTTTCTGGCTGGTCTCTGGACCAACACCTGGCTCCTCTGCTCCTGACTCTATGATTGTTTTCTGCCCTGCACTCTTTTTCCTCTTCCTTTGCTCTGCACCCTCCTCCAGAGCCCCCCACCCTCCCTCCTCTGGACTATGCATGGTGCGAGGATGCTTCTTCCCAGGAATTACTTGTAAGTTTGTTCAAGTATGGTAGATAAGAGAATGGTTGTTTTCCCAGTCAGCTCATATTTCAAGAATGAAAAATAGTAATTGATCTGTTATGGTAATTATTTACAATCTGCATCATAATACAATACTGACAAAAAACAGGCACATTTTTGAAACTTTTATGGGCTATTTAGGCCATCATTAAAACAATGAAATCCTTTATCAAAAAAGGACAATAGCAGTCCATTAAGCATATTTTAAACAGCAACAGATTTCTATGCAATTTAAATGACTGTGGCGTTAAAGAGGGATGTAACACCCTGTTTGCTCCAGGTGTTATACAGACATATATTAGAATTAAAGTTAAACTCAGAGCATGTATTTTCACTTATATCCAAACAGATGCTAATGAATGAACAGTAAAGCTTCAACAGCAGAACAGTAGGCCGAATATAAGGCAACTGTATAGGAGTTCATTTTAATAAGAAGACTTTTGTGAACAGAAGTAGGGTATTTACGTCAAATGCATTATTTTAGCACATTTAAAACCACCTCTACATAAAGAGGAAGAAGGTTCAAAGACAGTGTTGTTTTGTACTTAGAAAAGGCTATGTCACTGGTCCAGAGAATAAGCATAGGGGATTTCTTTCAACATGAAAACTAATTCACTGTCACTATATAATGGACTGCTGGCAGTTCACCACATGCGTTCACTCTCCCTGTCTCTCATGTGGTGTATCATACCTGGAGAATGAAGACCTTCATGAAGACTTCATTACTGTTTCTGATGCTGTGCTGTGCTCTGCAGCTTACCTCAGCTGGTGAGTGTCTGTTTCTGTCATAGAATGTAAAAGTTTCAGGCTTCAGATTTAATCTTTTAAAGAGGAAACTTCATTTGAACAAACTAAAACAGTTTTTAAATCTCTTTCTGATAATATTGGATAACCTGTATTTAATCTGTATTTTAAAAACCTTTTCAGACACAATGTCAAGTGACTTGGCAAACAGTATCTGCTGCTTTAATGAAACCAGTAAAATACCTCTGAAACAGCTGGAGTCTTATTTCTGGACAAGTAGAATTTGCCCCCTCGAATACATTGTGTGAGTATCCCCCATGTTTAGATGTACACCTATATTATTAACATGCTAGCACTTAATTGTACAGTCCCGTTCCGTATGCACATACTATGTACTTATTATAATAATTTCAATAACTGGGTAATAATTAAGTACTAACCATGAACCTAAACCTAATCATAACCCATGTAATTACCTTATATTAGCCAGTACTTTCTTAGGTCGGCTAAGTACACAAGTGCATGTACTGTAAAGTAATATGCAACCACTGACATTTATTATTTACTCACATTCATGTTGTTCTAATGCTTTTGTCTGTAATCTTCTTTAGGTTCGTAACAGTTAGGAAGAAACAATTCTGTGGAAACCCTGAAAATGCCTGGGTCAAGCGGGCCATGAAGCACATAGACAAGAAAAGTGCTTCAAATTCAGCAAAATGAAACTTGGAAGATATTTTCTACACAGATACACCCCCACCCCCATATATGATTAGAATTGTAAAATAACTTTTCAGAGTGTTATTATTGTCATGTACATTATTCAAATATTATTTGCCGTGTTGTCTATTATCTAAGTATCTGCCTTTTACCATTTACCATGACTATTCAGTTTAGATTACTGTTTTATTGGATTTTGTGTCAAATAGCAGTTTTTGTGTAAATAGTATTTACTTATGTTTTAATATATAAAAAAAATATGAATAAGTCTTTGATTTCTTTCTTTCCATTGATGCACATTATTGTTTCCAAGTAAATTTTCTAAAAAGCGTCTTACAAATATTATTGTTTAAATTGCATTTATGAAGTCTATTTTATGAACAAAAGAACATTGAATACTGTAATATTCTAAAGGCTTTATTATTATTATTATTATTACTACTACTTGAAAATAGGACACAACCACTTTTTTGAATATTCCACTAGAGGGCACACGTACATCATTACAGATGAATCAAACCGTTAGCTATAAGAGAATGTCTTCATTTAAAGGTAACGTCAAGAGACGATGTTGTAAAGTAGTAATTTTTCATTGATTGTGGTAGGCTATAATAACACTTGCTGGATTTGTGCTGGTCAGACGAAGTTGAAAGAGCATTTAAACACAGCTAGGATTATTTTAATAAACTCTGCTAATTTTGCAATGGCTTCGTCTCCTGCTTTCTGCTCTTCTACTTGTAGTGATGGGAAGTTCGGATCATTTTACCGACTCGGACCTTTGAGTCTCGTTCAGCAAAATGAACGAATCTTTTTTCGAGTCATTTCGTTCATTTTAACAAAATATAATTAAAATGTTACGTGTTACTTCCCTAATATGTCTGCTACTTACGCAAACGTTGATCACACTACAAACAATACAAAACTGCTATAAGAAACAGAAAAGATTAATTCATTGTTTACCTGAGTCTTCAGTCTATGATTAGCTCACCTCACCTCTTATCTGACAAGTCTTCGGGTTTGGGCTTATGGGTCTGTCACGTGATGAACGATCGACTCGAAAAACCCGAAGACTCGAGATGAACTAATCAATACTCTTTCCGGCTCAGACTGCATAGGTTAAACTTATGGGGCTGTCACGTGATGAACGAACGACTCGGAAAAACCCGAAGACTCGAACCAGGTGAACTACTTGACTAATTCCAGTACAGAACCTATAGGATGTTGCGCATGCGCGACTGAACGAATCACTCCCCGAGACGACTCGTTCTTCCCGAGTCACATTAAAGATTCGTTCAAAACGAACGAATCGTTCAAGAACGACCCAACACTATCTACTTGATAAAATAGCTTACAGTAAAACACTGATTTTGCGTGCCAGACAGGACTTGCTGTTAACTGCTTTTGTGAACCAGTCAAAACAATGCTGACAGGTTGTGGGTAGGCCTAGCCTAGAAACCATGTATCATTTTGTGGACAAAGCCCTAAGAACTTAAAATGGGTGGACTTCATTAATTTTAAGTGTTGTGTTTTAAGGGAGATTGTTTAATGCCGATGATTTCTTTGAAGAATTATGATGTTTGATTGTTATTCACTTGACGATTTGTATGTGTTCATGATGTTTGAAGGTTTAGGTTATGTATAGCTATATGCATTTTAGTTGCAGGTTAAATGCATTCATGTCCCCTCTGAGTTACATGATTAAATAGATCTATATGCCGCTTCAGATGCAGATTCCAGAATTTTTTTCTTATGTTGGAATGAAAGTGCCTCTTATGCTTATCCAAAGATACAAAATGTTAGAAAGAGTTCAAACTGAACACAATCTTGCTGCTTTAAATGTGTATACACATTTTTTTATATTCATTTGCTCCTTTTCCATTTTGCATTTACTTGTACTTTTACTTTCAATACGTTTAACATTAAAAAATACTTTTCATACTTAAGTACAATAATTATCACATAAACCCTTTACTTAAAGCAGCACTACGTAACTTTTTCATAACTTGTTCAAAATTTGCTAAATGTATATAATGAGCGAGTACATCATGATTCATCTTCCAAACCGCGTTTTTGTCTTATTCCGAATCACTACAGTACACTTATAATAAGTACTTATATTTGGACTATTGTAGCCTGGTCGGGTCTTCACCGCTGCGGAGTAACACATACCTGCGTGAATCGCCATAGACATAAACTTTAGCGAAGTAGCTCCGGTTGGAATGTTCTTCCGCGGGATGTGTGCAGTTCTGTTTATTAACCGCTAGAGCGCCAAAAGGTACATAGTGCTGCTTTAATTAAAGAATCCTGAAAAAAAGTATCACAGGTTCCAAAAAAATATTAAGCAGCA
>NW_015652173.1:1634784-1675457 GCF_001515625.1 Sinocyclocheilus rhinocerous | reverse complement strand
TAGAGCTGTGGAAAGATTGCTCTCTCATCTCCTCCTTTTGACAGATTTATTCCCTATTCCCAAATTAAGGTCTACTGTACAGTAGATATGTCAGTTAAAGCAGCACTATGTAACTTTTTCTGTGTTCAAAATTTGCAAAATGTATATAATGAGCAAGTACATCATGAATTCATCTTCCAAACCGCGTTTTTGTCTTATTCCGCATCACTACGGTACACTTATAATAAGTACTTATATTTGGACTATTGTAGCCTGGTCGGGTCTTCACCGCTGCGGAGTAACACATACCTGCGTGAATCGCCATAGACATAAACTTTAGCGAAGTAGCTCCGGTTGGAATGTTCTTCCGCGGGATGTGTGCAGTTCTGTTTATTAACCGCTAGAGCGCCAAAAGTTACATAGTGTGCTTTAAGTAATATTCTAAACAGTCATTTTAACTTCTACCAAAGTAATTTTCTGGTAAGCTATGTGTACATTTACTTAAGTGTGGCTTTCAGGTACTTCATCCACCACTCTTTCTGACACTAAGCACGGGCGCTTGCTTTGGTTATTGCCACCATAATTTCCCCCTGCTCATATGCAGTTTTAGCACATAACAACACCTTCGCATAAAGAGAAAAAGAGGGTTTCAAGACAGAAATTTGTTATACTTAAAAATATAGACCAGTGATGCAGCTCTTTCCTTTTACACGAAAACTATTTCACCGTCTCTATATAAAGGGCTGCTGGCAGTTCACCACATATTCTTACTTTCTCTGCTTCTTGTGTGCTGTATCATACCTGGAGAATGAAGACTTTCATGAAGACTTCATCACTGTTTCTGATGCTGTGCTGTGCTCTGCAGCTTAATACTTCAGCTGGTGAGTGTCTGTTTCTGTCATATTTGTTCTGGAACGGGATGTAAAGCATTTCAGGCTTCAGATTTAAACTTTTCTGGAAAGTCCATTTAAACAATCTAAAATAGTTCTTAGTTATTTCTTTCTGAAAATGTTGGATATCCCTTATTGACTCTGTATTTTAAAAACCTGGAGAATAAAAACATTTTAAAACATGCTGAATCACATTCACTTTTTCAGGTACTAAAGCAATAATGAGCGTTAACAGTATCTGCTGCTTTAAAGAAATCAATATCAGACTGCCTCTGAAACGTCTGGAGTCTTATTTCTGGACAAGCAGCAGTTGCCCTTTCAAACACATTGTGTGAGTATCCTCTCGATATGGTTAGATGTACACTTATATTGTAACTAATCTTTAGTATTTACTTCACATTCGTGTAGTTTTAATGCTTTTGATGATTTAATCTGCTCTAGATTTGTAACAGTTCCAGATTCCAAGAAACAGAAGAAAGAAGAGATTCAGAAGAATCTATTCTGTATGGACCCTGACTATAAGTGGGTCCAATGGGCCATTAAGTACTTAGACACATATTTGCATAAATAAGTAAAATTGAAAAAAAATTGGTATTGAACTGTAACATTTCAGAGAGTTATTATTGTGATGTGTATTATTCAAATGTGTTGATCTCATCATTATCAATATTATTATGTCAATAGGCTACTGATGTGATGTAAATTTTACTTAGGAGAAACCAGGCTCAGTCGGGCTGCATCACAAGTGAGATATTTTTTATTTTATTTATGAGGTCTGTTTTATGAACAAAAGGTTATCAAACATTTTAACATTCCTGTTCTAAAGGAAATAGAATAGCATATTATTATTATGATAAATATGGACACGTTGCAAGTTACTACTTTTTGAATATTCCACTAGAGGGCAGACGTACATCATTACAGATCATATAAATCGCCTCATAATCTGTTCTTCCGAGTCTGTTAATAATTAAAATGATTTCCCTCTTTATTTATTTATGAGATCTCAATACTGACATAATTGTGTGTGTGTGTGTGTGTTTGAAGTATTGCGTATGCATCTCCCGAGGCAACTTCACACAGCATCTTTGCCCGCCACTACAAATGCCACAATCCTTTGTAAAAATCCAGTAATCCAATGAAAATCGAAGGTGGGCGGGATTTTATGACATCATAACAAGCGGCCAGTCGCTGACCAATAGGGCTTGCATTCTCTAGGAGGAGGACAATCGCCTTTCATGCTCGCACTCGCAGCATTGTAACATTTTCCCCCGGCCGATGCTCACATGCTTGTTTTTGTTCTGTGCACGTTTACTTCCCTTAAAAATCCACTCATTTAGTCCAAATCCGAATCAGCCGTTAGGGTTCATCATCGCTTCTGCACTCGACCCTTTTTGAGTCGACTCATCTTTTTATGCCTGATCTATTGGGATTCAGAGTGGGTGTTGTCACAGGATAATGATCGAGAGACCCGACTCAGCTGTTTCCAGCGTTGCAGTGAGTACAATTTTCATGCATTTACCCAAATCTGTCCAGAAAATACATTTAAGGCACATCTGGTTTATGGATTCATGGATTTGCATAGTGGTGGGCGAATTGATTCCTAACGTGACTGTCCCTCTAATCATCTATGTTACGGCAAGCCGTTTTCACATTTATTACTTAAAACTAACTAGCATCTATTTTTATTACTAATTTCACCAATAACTTTTAAACAGATGCTAGTACTTTTTAACTAGTAGTAACTAGTACATTACATTCATTACATCTATTCTTTTTCTGCTAGTCATTATTCCAAGTAACAAATCACTATTTCTCTGTTAATGATAACAAATTGCAAATTCTGTTGTAATGTGTGGTAATTGTTTGTAGTACTAGTAAAAAGGTAACAACAACAGTGTTTAAATATAATTAAATAAAATTAACTTGATCTTCAAGGGGGGCGGGCCAGTTGAAATATATACAATACACAGATTCCCATAAAATGTAATAGCTAATATTTGCAACTTGTGAAAGCAAAGTAAACTTGAGTAGTAAAGGAATAAGCACTAGTAGCACTATATGAAAACAAGTGTCTTCACTATTGGATTACTTTTTAAAAATGGAAAAATAGGTACTAGTTACATTAAAGTAGATATTAGCTGTTTTTAAGAAATAAATGTGAAAATAGCTTGCCATAATCCGGGATCCATAAACTTGATCCAAATCCTATTGTGTTTGAGGCTGAACACATAATAATATGTTGAATATCTATTGACCTCAAGACAGATGATTGTGATTGCAGATGCATACAGATGTGTTTTTGGAGTGCAATAGTTGGGCTGTTAATAGCTATTTGGAGCAAATGAGAATGACAGGCTCTTAGCACGATGCGCAGCTCTTGCGAAGAGCAGTGAGTGGAGATGCATTTCAATGGGGTTAGAGAGAACAGCAGCCAAAAACTGTCACCAAGCATATATCACAATCCCATTCGTGTGAACCTGAAGGAAACTTCATATGTCTGCTTAAAATCAAAATAGGGCCATTTGGTTAAGAGTAATTGCAAAAATAGCTCATAAAAGTGAAGTTGGTTCTCAGAAAAAGTCTAGCATCATTTCTTTGCAGATGCCAATTGATATTATATACGTTTATAACTTTTAATACTCAAGTACTTTTTTGGGGCCACTATATTTAGGGTCCTCATATCAGCTGTGTTATGCATCCTTCAAAGGATGAATTGCACAAATGTTAAACCTATTCTGAATAGAAAGCTTGTGAACACCCACATTGTTTCCCACCTACGCTATCTGCATCGTTCAATCTGTCCCGTTCTCTACACTGCACGTCTGAGTTAGGATGGTAGCATGGAGAGGGGTTCGATAATCAATGATTTGATTCACCCATTTGGTCAGATGTTTTGTTGTTTGCCATGTTGGGCATCAATGACATCAATCTTACAGTTACGTAAGAGCGCTTGAAGAGTGAAAGCATGGAAAATGCCCTGAGCTGTCCACAGAGCAAGGCTATTTATAGACTGCTGTATGAATTATATAGTATGGTTTTGAAGAAGATGCTGTTGCATTTTGCACTGCAAGTGTCCATAAACTGTTAGAGGTTTCATATCAAATTCATTTTGATATTTTGGTCTTTTAAAGGGATAGTTCACACACAAATAAAATCGTCGTCATTTATTTATGCATGTTGTTCCAAGGCTGTATGAGTTTTAGGGATGCACCGATATTCAAATTCTAGCCAATATCATATGATAATTTTTTCTGATAATTATGTTATGGCCAATAAATAATAAATGGTTTTGCTGTTTGTGCTTTTTACATAATTAAATTGTTTTTTCATATTGTGCATTATTTTTTGTAATATTGTACATTACAATGTTGCCGTTGCAATATTATTATGTACAGTATAAAAAATAATGAAAATATATATTTATTTGTCTAAATAAATGAAAAAGAAAACACTAAAATCGTTACATTTTGGCATAGCAACATTATAATATACAATATGGATAGTTAATACTTTGTAGCTATTTTTCTAAAGATTTATTAGAGATGCATGTTACATCGATACCATATTGGTTATTGGCCAATAATTTTTTAATTTATCGGTATTGCCGATGACCAATATGGTACAGATGTATCATGCATCATTAATGATTTTCTTTCCAAGTATGCTTTTTTGTGTTTTGTTTAAATGAATGTATTTTGTCTAAATGAAAAATAAAATACTAAAATCTCCATTGCAGCATTGTAATGTACAATATGAAAAAATACTTTTTTATATTTTTCTAAAGATTGCATTTGACAGTATTATTAAATTAGTGTTTAAAGATTAACTTTAAGTGAGCATTAGCCTGTATAATGGAAAAGGTAATATAAATGTAAAAACAGGGAAAATAAGATTATTTATTCTTGACAAAAAAATCATTAGAGGTGTTACATCAGTACCATATCGGTTATCGGCCGATAATTTTTCTAATTTATTGGTATTGCTGATAACCAATATGATACCGATGTATCGTACATCATTAATGATTTTCTATCCAAGTATGCTTTTTTGTGTTTTATTTAAATGAATGTATTTGTCTAAATTAAAAATAAAATACAAAAACTGCCATTGCAACATTGTAATGTACAACATGAAAAATATTTTTTTATATTTGTCTAAAAATTGCAATTTAACAGTATTATTAAATTAGTGTTTAAAGATTAACTTTAAGTGAGCATTATATAATGAAAAAGGTAATATAAACGTAAAAACAGCGAAAATAATATTATTTATTCCTGAAATTTTTTTATTAGAGATGCATGTTATCAGCCAATAATTTTTCTAATTTATTGGTATAATCATTTTCTTACTAAGAATTCTAACAAAATTTTCATTTTTGTGTGAACTATAGGAAATAAACTGTTTCCCAAAGAATCTATTTGGGTTAGTTTTGGTTTAGATTGGTTTAGTATATCTGTGGTTAGGCCCAAAATAGTTAAGTCGCCCTGATAACTGTAGCCCTCCCCATTCAAAATATCTCTCTCTAAATGATCAGTATGGCCCCTACTAGTTAGTTTTCCATTGGCCTACCATGTATGAGAAGCTCAGCGGAGCCAAAGCAGAGCGATCAATTGTGTTTGCCTCGCCTAGCGCGTGCTTCAGCGCTGTGCTTCTGAGAGCATGAGATTACAAGAGATGGAAAGCGATGGAGAGAAAGGGATGGAGGAGCTCGAGAAGGACTTACAGCTGGACAAGGCACTGGCTGTGATCTGGAGCGAAATTCACTGTCTCCATGACAACATTGAGTTCATGCTGGATTTGATACGAAACGTAAATGAGCATGTGGGCTTCACCTCATCCCATGTGTCCTCCCTTCCCCAGCCTCTTGGTTTCCCAAAGTTTGTGTTTGGGCTAGAAAAGCGCTCAGCCTCCTTGTTGGCCTGTAGCTGTTTTGGTGTGTTACTTTCATATGTGCTTAACAGATCTTATCCTCAAATTAGCAAAATTCCATGTTATCCTTTGTTGTGGTATCCCTGCATGTGAGATTAGGAGTCGCTAAGTCATTATCCAGTGTAACTAATGGTAATATTAGCATAGCCTTTAAATCTTTCCTCTGAAGTCTTCTTGAGCCCTGTTTTGAGAGGGATAACAGTAATGGAGGAGCCGTTCTGCTCTATAATCAGTGGAATGTGGAGTAAAGCTGTGTTCTCTTCCAGCAGAGGAATCTGGAGGGTTATGTCGGCTTCGCCAACCTCCCCAACCAGGTGTACAGGAAGTCCGTGAAGAGGGGGTTTGAGTTCACACTCATGGTTGTCGGTAAGTCGCAAAATTCTTTTGCTCACCTGTGACAAAGTCAAATGTTTGCAGATTAAAGTTTTTATAAGGTTTTAGACATATAACAAGTAAATATCGTGCTTCCGTTTCCAGCTAAATTAAGTTTGGATGTAATTAAGTGTAATTAATTTTGTTCTTAAAAATGAATGTTAATGCTGATTTTTTTATTTTTAAACAAAAACTGGATGTAATTGTGCCTTTAGAAAACATTCAGGAAACATTCATATAACGTTAACAGTTGACACACATACAGTTCAATTTGACATTGCAAGTCTTGTGTGAAAGGATGTGAAACTAGTGTTTTTTTATTAATTTAATGCTGAAAATGTATACATTTTTATATATTTAGTTCTATTTGCATCTATTATTTATGATGTAATCATGGCAACATAGTTAAACTTTTATAATACTAATGACATGAAAAGATTAAAACAAAAAAAAATGAGATTAAGTTCACATTCACATATTGAAATGATGGTGATGTCATAATTGTTTTTTATTTATTTATGGTATTTCATCACTGAAAAAAAAGGTAAAATATGATGGTAACAGGGTTGTGCATAACATGGGACACACAATTTTAAGTTATTTTAATAATACATAGAAAAATTAAATCTTTAAAAAACACATAAAGACAAAATGCTGGCTTTTAATTCCATGTATTTTTTTATCTAAAATTTGCTGATAATATTTAAGCAAGAACAGGCCTAAAACTGCATAAAAATAAGAAGAAAATGTGAATTGTAACAAAAAATACATAGTAATGTTGACATCAGTGATTATTTGAAAAAGTCTCTTTTTACATACATGAGGAACACAAATGACACTCGTTTTGTAAAATGATACACAAAATGAGATTGCTGTGGTTTGTTGTTTGCTTTAAGTAAATAATCTGTCTGTGGCTTTGCATGAAAGTGATTTTTTGCTGATGAACAAATGAGTAAATGCCCACATACAAGAGTAGATAGATGAGAAACGTTTGGATGATCAATACTGTTGTCACCATCACACTCTCTGTGGTTTGGATGCTGTGACTAAAGCTGTATTGGAAATATGAATCTCAGTGACATAACTGCTGCGGAGCGCTTCGCCATAGTAACTGGCTTTGTGTCTGTTAGCACTTGCAGAGGGTTTGCTTTCCAGCTCTGGTGTGAAATAATCTCTTTATTTTTTTCTGTTCCTCTATTCCTCTTCCAAGTTGTTACTCATTCTGCGTCTTTTGTCTCTCACTCATTCCCTTCCTCCGTTATATAGGCTAGTTGTCTAGTTTGCGGTTTCCTGTTTGGTAAACCGGCCTTTTGAGATACTTGTACTGGTGCCAGGAGTTGAGCCGCACTAGTCTTTGTAGAAAGCTGAAGAACAGAAAGCCGCTTGGTTTGTAAGTAACTTTGCTACTGTAATGACAATGGACCATTTTAACCAGTAAAATTTTGCTGGTTAAAATCTAGTCTTTGTAGAAAGCTGGTTGTGTTGCCTTGAAGATGTGTGGCCCTGTTAAGTAAATTTACAGTCCTCGCAAGTGTAAATGTGTGGTCACATTAGCAATATTTTAGCAAACTTTTACTGGTTAAAATGGTCCATTGTCATTACAGTAGCAAAGTTAATTTCAAACAAGCAGCTTTCTGTTCTTCAGCGCGTTGAAATTGTGTGACCATCTTGAACATGAACAAAATCTGCATGGGGATCTTTTTTCGAACGCACATGAAATGACTGGAGTTTATCCACAAAATTTTGCTAAGTTCCAGTAAATGTGACCTAAAATATCAAACTTTCATTCCGACTGTTTTGTTGACAATTTAACCTTTAGCTGGTCTATCTGTTTTTGTTTTGTAATCATTTAAGATTAAAGTTTGAAATTTTATAAAATGTTCAGAATTCTGGAACCAACAATATTTGCATACAGAATTGCGATTGGTCTTGAATAGGGATTGGTCTTGCAGTATAAAATACAGTAAAAACGGTAATCTTTTGAAATATTTTTTTACAGTTTAAAGTAGGCTAACTATTTTCCATTTTCATATATTTTATAATTAAACTAATTCTTGTGATGGTAAAGATGAATTTTCAGCATCATTACACCAGTCTTCAGTGTCACATGATCCTTCAGAAATCATTATAATATGCTGATTTGCTGCTGCTGAACAACAACAGCAACAAAATATTTTATTGACACCAAACATTTGAACGGTTGTGTATTTATTAGGGCTGGATAAAAAATATCGATATCTCGATAATAATCGATTCTCATTTTTACAGAACGATATCGATTCTTAAATCCCAAGAATCCATTAGTCTAGCCTGTTTTCAGTTAATGGACGGAACATTGAAGGGCACTTCCCATCCAATATATCGCAATAAGCATTGTGCTTTGGTACTTTTAATATGAAACAAAGTCTCAGATTTCAAATTCTGTCCAATGTATTGCAGTATTACAATAAATGCCGTTTTGGCGCTGTTTAATGTGGAGTGACAGCTCGCTGTAGCGCCTCAGTTCAACAGACGCGGCAGCGCGAGGCGCACTGAACTGATCATCTCCTCCACATTAATACCAGATTCAGCACAAAATAAACATTACTAAACATCCGAAGGTAAGTTAAAAGAAAGAGTACGACTTTACAATCCGTATCCTGTTTCATGTAATCGCTCAGTCATGTAATCGCTCAGTCAGTGTTTCAGCCGCGCAAAGACGTCAATATAATGGCTTGTAACCAATGTCACGTAACGTCACATTTACCTCAGAAAAACATATTCGGTGACCATAAACTCATTGGTCAGATAGAGATTGGTCAAAATAAACTGTAGAGAGGGGCATCTTGCTAAATATATGCACCATATAACATATTCATTATAAATTTTTCTGTTCTTCGATGTTTAATTTATGTTTGAATAAATCCATCATTTTATGACAGCCACCATTATGTTTATATAAAAAAAAAAACTAATTGAAGTATGCCACATTTTACCTCAGAAACAAGTTTCCCCCTCCACATAAATTCTCTCTAAACAGGATTTTGCATATATGTTCCACAAACTGGGCTGAAAATGTGACGTTTTCTAACTATCTAAGTGTGTAATACATGTAATGGGGGTTTTGTATCTACTTAAAACTGTCTTCAGGCACATCCAGTGGCCTTTTAAAGGACAGAATTGAAAACTGTCGTCTTGTTCTCTTGTCACTCATCCTGACAGACACCACAGGACTTTGGCTGTGGACTCCATTTTTCCCTCCAAAATTTCAGGGAGGAAAAAATCTGTTTCCTGTCTTCTCTCGCTCTCTCTCTCTTTTTTTCTCTCTCTCTCTCTCTCTCTCTCTCTCCCTTGTGTTTTTCTCCACAAGCATTTCCTTTCTTGAGCTTTCCCTCTCAAACCAGCTGGCAAAATGTTTCTTCAGGGAGAAACTGTTGGAAAATGTGAAGAGTTTGAGGTTCGTTTTTCAAATTGAGTTATCTGAGGCGTGTTTGAGGTGCAAGAACAGGCCACAAAAAGATTCTCAAAGTGAAATGAAACCTTGAAGTTTGTAGTCTTGTTAAAAATATGGTTTAGTCTGTTTTATTAACTGTTATTCAATCTGTGTGGTAGAATTCACACCTGTACAAGCAATGAATAGAAAAAAATTCGAAAAATTTCATGCATGTTTTCGTTAATTGCGCTGTTTGCGTTCCTTCACAGTAACAACTCTGACAGCTGTGTTTGGACAAAACTTGAGATTTTTTTAAGTGATGATTTTTCCAATCGGTAGCTGAAGTCCTAAGACCTGACATGTTCTTGAATTCCAAGTCATTCAGAGATATTTTCAACAACACAGCAGCAATTTGTTTGGTGTGGCTGCACTAGTGTAGGTAGTAGCTACTGCTAAGAGCTGTACATTAGCATGCTTTAGGTCCGTTTAAAAGGTCCCTGTCTGAAACACGGACAAACACAGGGAGAAGATTTTAATCCCTGGATTATGAAGCCAAAGCTTCCCTTCTCTGGCCTGCCAACAGGTCATCTAACAACCCGGTCATAGAGCTAAGCCTGTCAGACAGTCTTAGCCCACACATGCTAGTGTATCCGCCAGCGCACAAACAAACACTGGCGTATCTCTGGCTTTTCAAATAAACACTCTTTTAAAGTTTCTTTCAAGTTGAAAAGGCATAATGTGTTTTTTGAACATTAAAGCATGTCAACATATTCTGTTACACCAAATACACAAAATAATGATCTTTAAAAAAGCATCATATGACACCTTTAAGTTTATGTATTTTGCGCAGGACTTCTGAGGTTCTCGGCTCTCGATGGCTATGAGTGTATTTACTACAAATAATACCACAGTAATTTATTATGTTTTCATTTCTTATTCAAAATACTTTAAAGTTTTCATTTGTAAAAGCCACCAAATTCATATCCCATTCTGCTTTTAAAGTGTCTAATTGTTCATTTATTTACTGTCAATTTACTTCTAAATCATTCCAAAACAGTGTAACTGACTTATGACCAAATTGCAGAATTCATGACAGCTTGCATGATTTATTAAAGAACTTCAATATCTGTACACTCAATGGTGAAATGTAGCTTTACAGATCTTCTGTCACATTATGGGAAGTGAAGTGTTTGAATTAACTGCATCATTTTAACCACATATTTCACATAGGTTCCTGGAGAGCTGGTTTGGGACTTCTGAGAAATATCATGTGGACTGTGTATCTTAAGCAGGGTCCATGTGGTTAACATACCGACTTTTAATCGTGTGAAGACTGCTATGAATGAGAACAATAGCTTTTGGAGAACCATTACTCTACCATCTGAAGCATTTCTTAAAGCGGTTATATATAATATTACAGATTCAGTACAGAAATTGATGCACGTGGCAGAAACATAGTCCATAGCTCAGGGCAGAATTATGTGTGTTTAAGAGTCTTGCATTGCCGGTGGGGAACATCTAACTCATTTCCACCATATCTGCATGTGAGTTAATGTAGAGTGTGTATGCTGATCGAGCATGTGCAGTGTGTAACATCACTCGTGTCACCTCATGGATCTTATTTTTTATGTAGGTCAGATTGATTTTCCTATTTGAAGTTACATGTGTGTGTGTGTGTGTCCATGGGAGTTTTTTCAAAGCGTTGCTGATTGTTATCTCAGGCTGTTCGGAGATGAACTCTGACCGTTGTTGCCGAACAATGGACCTTATCACTACAGGAGCCCCTCTCCGAAAACTAGTTAAACACACACTTGCTATCACACTTGCATTCTCACGTCCTTTAAAATCAGTAACTGTACTAAATACTTGATCCCAAAGCTCTAGATTGTTCTGACTTGTTCAAATTAAAATAGTTTTTCCTGCTGTTTATTTGCACCAGCAATTCAACTTTGTTTATGTGTTGGGGTAGTGGGGCCTCTCTTTCGCTCACTGTCCGCTATCTGTTTGTTAAAGGGTTAAGCAACTGTACGGCAGCAGTGCTTGAGCCCCTTTTATGAGGGGAAAAGAGTGAGTGAGTGAGCGCGCAGAAAAGACAGCAAGAGATGGGATAGCTGGGATTGGATGGGGGGCAGGGCAGTGGAAAAGAGGTGGAGGTGGGGAATTGTCAGGACATCTGAGCCCAGTAATGGGCCCTGGGGTGCTTTCTGGCCCAGAGCGTGATGATGACAGGAAGAGGTAAAAAGATGAAAGTCAAGAAGAATGTGTGGAATCTCTAGGAAAGTTTGTCCATTCGTCCCAGTCCTCCCATCCGCCCATCCATTTAGGGTAGTAGCAATTAATAAGGGTAGAGAAGTAATCTTTCAATCTAAATAGGGAAGTTTGATTAATTGATGATTGATTAATTATCATAATTAACAATCCATGTTAAAACACTTTTCTAAATTATTAAATGGATAGTTTACCCAAAAATTTAAATGTCATAATTTACTCGCCTTCATGTATGACTTACTTTTTTTTGTTTAACACGAAAAATACTTTGAAGAATGTTGGAAACCAAACCACATTAATTAAAAATATATATTATTTTTCAGTTTTCATTTGACATTTTAGTAATTTTGTAATGCATTTTTGACATTTTTTTTCTATTTAACTTAATTTTTGAAAGTTTTATTTTTTTTTAATTGTTAAAGTTATTTTAATTTTTTACGTTTTTTAAAAGTATATTTTACTTTATATTTATATTTTAATCATTTTACTTTGAAACAGCATGAGAGTGAGTAAATAGTGACAGAATTTTAATTTTAGAGGTGAAGTGTAAAGATTTTTTGGGCCATAGATTTTTTTAAAAATACATTATTTAAAAGACTTACAGACATACTGCATGAAATGCTGGTGATTTAAAATACTTTTGAATAGGGCTGTGCAATTAATCGCATGCGATTGTCATGCGCATCTCGTCAGTAAAGTCGGTTCCGTGATTAGTAGTAAATCTCCATCACCTGCTTTCAGATGGAGCGGCATTCTGGCTTTACTGACGAGATGCGCATGACAATCGCATGCGATTAATCGCACAGCCCTACTTTTGAACACCATTTGCCCCCCACTTTTTCAAGCTAAATGCAAACCGTGTTAAACTGGGTCAGGAAGTGATGCTAGCATGCCCCTTTTATTCTGAAATGTCTGTTCCCCTTATAGCCTGTTTGAGTTTAGTTCAGCGTAAAGCCAGTGGAAATAGGGTCTATTTATCTGCACTATGTGGATGTGCCAGTCTATTAGCACTGCTATAGACTTTTTCCTCTGTTTAATGGTTTTCCAGTGTCTCTGTTTGTCCTAGCTGGTGAAGCACATGTGCTGTATCCCTTTTGACTGGAGTAGAAAAAGAAAGACATTAAAGGGTCCAAAACGAGACAGGGAGGTGAGTTCACTCCATTCATCCGTGGGTCTGATAAAGGTCAGCCAACTGTGAACTAGACCTGGATCCTTGCTGTGTGATTAAAGCATCTCGTTTTCAGAGATCATGCGGACCGATATTTAATTAAAAGAGGGGATAAGGCTAATTGGGTCTGGTTTTGCCCTGAGGGGGTGAGAGGGAAAGAGAGGGAGAAACAGGGCATTAGAGATATCTGGAGCTGGAGGGTAATCTATTATTCTCACCCGTTAAAGCAGTGGCATTGGGATTTCATGAATACATCCTGCTGTGCGGTTTCTGTAAAACACAAGCTTTTACTAGCCTAAACTAACCTTTATTTTAGGCTCACAAATATTTTAGGTGGTTTTAACCAATCAGTTATGTTAATGGTTTTCCAGTGTCTCTGTTTGTCCTAGCTGGTGAAGCACATGTGCTGTATCCCTTTTGACTGGAGTAGAAAAAGAAAGACATTAAAGGGTCCAAAACGAGACAGGGAGGTGAGTTCACTCCATTCATCCGTGGGTCTGATAAAGGTCAGCCAACTGTGAACTAGACCTGGATCCTTGCTGTGTGATTAAAGCATCTCGTTTTCAGAGATCATGCGGACCGATATTTAATTAAAAGAGGGGATAAGGCTAATTGGGTCTGGTTTTGCCCTGAGGGGGTGAGAGGGAAAGAGAGGGAGAAACAGGGCATTAGAGATATCTGGAGCTGGAGGGTAATCTATTATTCTCACTCGTTAAAGCAGTGGCATTGGGATTTCATGAATACATCCTGCTGTGCGGTTTCTGTAAAACACAAGCTTTTACTAGCCTAAACTAACCTCTGGAAATGGTTTGAGCAAACAAATTTGCAATCAATTTAGATTTTTGTGTGTTTTCACAAATATTTTAGGTGGTTTTAACCAATCAGTTATGTAATCAAAAGTAAACCGCAACAATAACAACAACAATTATTTATTATATAGCCATTTATTATTATATTTATGAAAAGTATTTTTGTGATCTGAATGGTTGCAAAATGTATTTTTGTCTTAGTTTTGGGACTATATCTAACTTTTACCAGTGTAACCCATTGTTTTTATCATTAAATAAAACTATTAAAAAGTAGTTTTTGATAATTGAAATACAGCTGAAAAAATATATAAATATTAGAAAAATTAGAAATGTTGCCTTAGTAACTAACTGAAATAAGTTGAAGTACTAAAATTAAAGAAATAAATAAAACCTTAATAGAAATATTTAAAAAATGACACACAACAAAATTATTAAAACTTTAAAACTAAAATTAAAATGAAAACTGAAAATATATAATCTATTTTGTAATATATATAAATAATATAATAGTAGCCTATATAAATAATACTAAAATAATGCTAGTGTTTCGAGGACCTTTCCCGATTCCACCCCTCTCTCTCTCCCTCTCTCCCAATTCACTTCCTGTCTGCTCTCCACTGTCATATCATAATAAGGACAAAACACCAAAAAGAAATCTTTAAAAATAACGCTAGTTAAACATGTACATTTTGAATATATGGAACTTGCTGTAACCCTAATTTGTTTGAAATGTATTCAGCTGTTATCGCTAGTTAGCATATGTTATATCCTGCATATGTTAGTGGGAAAAAAGTGCCGTTTCCCCATGGTCTTGTTGTTGGTACATGGCTTCCATTAAAATGCCAGTGTAAGTGCAGACAGACCAAACACTACTCTGTCTCTCTCTATCTGTCTCTCTCTCCTCCCCCCCCCTTCCCTCTTTTCCACTGGTCGCCTCAGTTTCAGGTTGCTGACGTCCTCATCTTCCCCCCCAACCACACACACATAGATGCTCTCACAGTCCAGTCCTTCTGTCTTGTTTAGGTAAGTCTTTTTAGCCAGAGGCAAGGAGGCGTAAATTTACTTAGAAGAGAGAGGGTGGGTTTGGTGTCTGTGTGTTATCTCTGGCATAGCACAGAGAATCTTAAGTGTGTATGTGTCCAAATGTTGAACCGTTTTGGCTCCATAGGACACACTGGTAACTGCTCATACTTTGGCAAATTTGCTTAATGTTATAATCAAGCCTAACAATCCAATCAAATATCAATGAGCAAAGCAAATTATTTACTACTGAATATTGGTTTCTTCTTACAGTTGGTAAATGTCCACATTGGGCTTGGTGTAGTAAATGAATAAGGCAAGATTGGGAAGCTCAGTAGCAGAGGATTGTCAGTGGGAAGATTGTTTATTGAGAGAAAGAGCTTTCAACACTCCCTCTTGAAGCTTAGGATCAAGCTTGTGGAGTGAGAATGTGTATTTGAGTGGGTGAAGATGGTGTACATTGGTGGTCTTTTCTGCCAGATGAGCCCAAGCGTTCCCTTCCCCCAATTCAAGAGATGTTCAGAATGACACAGCCTCTTGCTCATCAGTTGTAAAGAGAAATGTGGAGTTGGCTAGAGGGAATGGAGCAAGCAATGTTGTTTTATTACTTTAACATAAAAGAGCTTTCTCTCTCTCTCTCAGTCTTCCTCTTTGTCCACAATGCTTTCCCAATATACCCATGAATCTGCTGTCATTTGATTACTGTCTTCAAGAAGTTTTGGCTAGGGTCCCACATGTTCCATTAGTTGGCTCAAAAACAACAAACTAATTGTGTGTTTCTGTGTGGGTGGATGGATGTGAGAAAGCTTGTGAGGATCTGTAGAGAATATCATATTCTTCACCTCCTGTTTTTAAGTATGGGTGTCTCTGTCTGTCTCTTGCATTTGGCATTTCATTCTGGCACAAGTTAAGCACAGCCACTTACCATTTTTTGTTTGCCGCTTTTCTGTTCTAGGTGAGTCTGGACTGGGCAAATCCACGCTTATCAATTCCCTCTTTCTGACAGACCTGTACTCCAAAGACTACCCTGGCCCATCTCAAAGGATCAAGAAGACTGTTCAGGTATGTCCTCTTTAGCTGACCTTTGACTCCTGATACTGATCCAGTGGTCTTCCCTTTATCTAACACTATCTCTATGTTAGTTTTCTCTCTCTTTCTTCCCTTACATTTGACCCTTTATCTCCAGCCACCATTATCTTCCACTGCCTTGCAGCCAGATGTGACAGAGAGAAACAATGAGGGAGGCTTCTGAGGTCTGATTTCTTATTCTTACCTTGGACCAGGAGTTGGCAACCTTTTTTGTCGTGAACAAAGTGCACCATTCGAGATGAACTGTGCTACCTAACTGTGCAACATTTTGTATAACGCAGAATACCAATTTTTTTTCTTGTATTCCTCCACTGTTGTGCTTCAGGAACCAATTTTTGGTCTGTCTGAGGTGATTTTGTTGTCGAAACTGGCCTGTGTGGTGCTATCAGCAAGTTGGGGAAGTAAACAAATCCACTCTGCGTTATCCAGGGGTTGCACATACAGTTGGGACCCACTGCTCGACTCAGTTGAGCAGCATAGTTTTGATACTTTTTTAAGTGCTTCTTGTTAGATTAGCTGCATGACTATGAGGAAAGATTGGGCCTTATTGCATTAATCACACTCACACACTCAAGATTGCTTTTTGTCTTGGCAATTTCAAGTCAACCAACATGCAAGTGCATTGAGACAGCTGGAGTGCAGAGCACCATGCAGGCTCAAGCAATCACAAACAGATTCCTGCCTTCTGAAGGTCCCAGGCCAGAGCAAATGCTCCCAGACTTCCCAGAGGAAAGAGACAGCAGAGTTTTGACCTTATATGGATTTGATAAACAAGGCGAGAACAGATGCTGAGGCTGGAACATCAGAAATGGGGGAGGATGCACTGAAAAGAGCTTGCGGTATGATTGAGTGACTCAGTTGGAGTGTTTTTTTGAAGAGGATGGGAGGGCAATATGAAGGGGTCTAGATTCCTCTGGAGGCAAGTAGGGTTCAGTAGAAGGTCAAGAATTTTCCCACGAAACCCAACACCCGGCAATGACTTTCCCACCACCCTTGAGATGGGATGTGTTCCGAGGCGGCCCGGCCCTTTCTGGGGTTTTATGTGCAGCCACACTCGGTTCTCCGCTATCTTGATGAACAAACTCTGTCTTTGTTGACATCATGAGTAAGTTCACTGTTGAGGTTTGGATCCAAGTTGTTTTGGACCTTGGTCAAGCTTGGATGACATGACATGTCCTTTCTGAGGCAAGTTATTTCACTTAGTGTCCAACTTGAAAAAGCTATCCAATCATGCATGTACATCTCCTGTCTACTTGAATGGGGAAAGATTGAAATTTCAAGAACTTGTCTGCCATACTTATTTTTTTTCAATAACAGAGGGGTGTCCAGTTCTGCTCCTAAAATGCCACTATCCTGCAGAGTTTAGCTCCAATCTTAATTAAAAACACCTGAACTGGCTAATCAAGGTCTTCCGGATTACTAGAAACTTACGGGCAAGTGTGTTAGAGCTAAACTCTGCAGGACATTGGCCCTCCAGGAGCAGGATTAGACGTCAAATCACCAATAAAATCTGACTGATATCATAACTGGTCCAGCAAATGCATTTGTCTCTTGCAGCCGCCATGTCAAACCCTGTCTCCAATGACGTCCTAAGTCCTTGCAGTCCTCCTCCTCCAAGTCCACACATTAATGATGTAAAGCCACATAGACTGTCGTATACAAGTCAGCTGTGAAGACAGCATCATTGAATGCTCTTGAGCACCCTTCTGAAACCTAAAATGAGAAATGGGACACCCTACAGCCTCACGGACTTCACATACACAGGACAGTGAAAAGGGCTTCAAATGTGATTTATTTCCGCTCTTTTTTTAATGAGAAGCCTGTGTTTTCATCATATTGTATCTGTTCACATGGATCAAAGTTTGGGGGTTGCTTGTTTAGGGTTATTTGCTTTTCTCACAGCTGTGCAGAAACCAACCAAATACAACCTCCACATCATCTTACAGTTTGAATCCAGCGACTGTGGCATCTGTCACCCAACATTTAAACAAATCGATTCTCATTTGTTGAGGTGATGTAAAACCAAGGGACATTGCTTGTTCCCACTGGAATTCGGTGGAAGATTCATCCGAGGCGGCACCTCTTTGTTTTTACCACGAAACTACTAGAGATTTTTGATTTGATCTTGCCACTTGCCATAGTTTTACCTGGATTTCACAAATGAAATCTGACATTTTAAATTTTCTCCTCTCCGTGCTTTCCTCTTCAGACTAGGGCTGGGTGATATGACGATATTATCGTATATCGGCGATGTCTCGTAAGTATCGCAATGTCGATGTCAACAGTCAGGTAACAGACGATTAGCGACATTATCGGGGAAAAAAAAGACAAATGATAAACCTAGTAAGTTGCCAAAATATTTTACATAGCCCCCTAGTTACCATACAGGTCTTTTTGCATGCAAGAATGACACATTTTTTTATAGTAAGATGGTTTGGAATCGAAAAGCTATTCCAGTTTTGGAAATCAGATGCGTAGGGTCAGGAATCAAATTACTTCTTATAAAATTAAATTTCGATTTTGTTTCTTGATTTCTGTATGCACATTTAATGTGATTTTATAGGATTCAACTGCAAGAAAATGAAATAGAACTCACTTCTGCACTCGCGTGCTGTTTTCTGTGCTGCGCAACAACACAAAAAGCCGCCTCACATAGCCTACGGGAACACTGGACTGAGCTCTCTTTCTCGCATTCTTACACATTCGAATGAACAAATACACACATAATTAATAATAAAAGTTAAACAGAAAAAAAGATAAATGTCCAACTTCACCATGATGAACTTAAAATTGGGCTCTATTATTTTTCCACACAAAACGAAATTCATTTGAAACACAAATTTGATAAGAACAGAGTGGACATTATTAGCAACACCAACATAACAGCAAATAACCGGCCCCCGCGATAATCTCTCTGTGCTGGGGTGCGTCGAAAGACGATGTAGGCTATGGAGGATATAGCCAGAGATATTGTCAAAAGCATCAAATATTGGCAATATTAAGAGCATTTGACATTTCCAGTTAGGGCTGTTACATTGTTCTTATTACGCCTATTATTATAGGTTACATTTATGATTAAATTAATATTACAATATAATAATTAATTTGCCCCACAATAATTTTATAGCGCATCACCGCATAACTGACGCACTGTGAGCATAATAAAAGATTAGGCTTTTAGCCTACTCCTCATTGAAAATGTTTTAAAAAAGATCTTTCAAAATTAACATAATTAAAAATATTTACACTGCAGTTATCAATGAAAATTAAGAGCAGCTTTATTTGAAGCACCGACTTTGAACAACTTTCAAAAACAACTTGTTTAATGCGAAATGCATTTCTTCTCATTTTTTTTTTTTCATTATGTTTGGGCCACAAGATAAATTTTAAGGGAGTAAATTAAAACGGTTAAATATCGTTATCAGCATGAAGTAGATTCGTCTCTGAGAGAATATGCGCCATTAATGCAGCGTCAGATGCCAAAAGCTCCGTCAGTTTTTACTTTACTCTTTGTGAGATTAAGACGTTCACCTGCATAAGTTTGCACGTTGCTTGTGTGATATCCATTGGCTCACCTACATGGTTTAAAACATAAATATTTACAATATTGCGATGTATCCCAAGACATGCGGTTCGCGGGGAGCCCCGCGGATTTGCGTTACGCCACTGAACATGGTGTGTGTTTATGGTGCATGTCGTCAGTGTTGTCTCGGCGGGGGCGTGGCCTGGTGGAGGTGGGGCTTGGCTAGACGATATTATCGGATATCGCAATATTTTTTAAGGCGATTATCGATAAGATATTTTTTACATATCGCCCAGCCCTACTTCAGACCCCATTTAACCTTCTCTGGCGTTTTCCCTGGTGGCAGGATGCTTTCTGCCATACACTTTGTCTTGAGCTGTTCCACCATGAATGCCCGTGGTATAAATTTGTCAGCCTGGCCAAAGGCCATGTTGTGATGTGTGGCTGTCTAGTCCTCTGTGGTCACTTCAGGCAGGACATAGAGTCAGCGGCGAGAATATTTATATTCCAAAACAATCTGCAGTGTTTGTCATAGCAGTCACACAAGGGCCACTTTGTTTGCGTCGAATAAAAGTCTTGACATTTTTGTGGCTTTAGGTTTCTACATTTTCATTTATTTATTTTTCTGTCTTGTTGCAAACTGAAGTGGCCTGATGTGCCTCATAAACATCCTAGCATAAGCGAGAATGGAAGAGCCTTATTAAGGTTCACTCCACTTCCATTCCCCTCATTTTCGCTTTCTCTCACTTTCTTCTCCTCAAAGTCTCACCATTTTCTCCCTCCCACTCTCTCCTCTTTTTGAAGAACTAAGAAAGGTTGTTGTTTTTGTTAGTGAGAAAGTGTATGTGTGAATGAGAGTGCAGTTTTAGAAAAAGAGGGTCAGCCAAAAATAACCAGGCCTGTGAGAATAAGCCGGTTTTTAATGAAAGCAGCTGAAATAACTTCAGGAGATGATGAAGCTGAATCACATTGGAGATGATTATTTCAGTGTCTGACACTGGCCTAACCTAGAATGCAACTAATGTAGAAGATGACGCAGAAACTCTCGCGAGAACACATCTGTTGCTAGCAAGGGAAAGGATGATGATTTATAACTTGACGTCATTTTAAAAACATGAACATGTTTGTATGTAGCAGCAGTGAATTTAAAGATGCACCTTTTAAATACAATAAACTAGTCAATCTCACTATTTGTTGGACCAACTAGCTGACCATGTTACCTTGTAAATGCTTATTTGTTATTAGCATCTTTTGTATGACATACAGCTATAACATTCATCGATGTTTATGTTCTAGGGTCATCTGTGACCTTTTGGTTTGACGCAGGTGCAAAAGTACAAATTTTTATGCGCAAACCAGTATTAACCAATCTTTCCACTCACATGTTTGTGGTTTGAGTTAGTTAGCAATGATGTTGTGCCAGTGACATGAATCTGGAACAAACAGGCAAGGTTGCTGTCCCAGGCTAATTCACATATCCCGTGGTGACAACTTGTGGTCCTGCTTTCAGGTGGAACAGTCCAAAGTGCTGATAAAGGAGGGGGGCGTCCAGCTCACGCTGACCATCGTCGACACACCAGGCTTTGGAGATGCGGTGGACAACAGCAACTGGTGAGTTTAAAAATTTTGGGGGCATTTCAGATTCTTGGATATAGTCAAAAGATAAGATTATGTTGGGTGTTATATTGGTTTTAAATCTGTTGTGGTGCAATGACTTCTCAATCTTTGCATCTGACTTTGCCTTTCATCAATCCTTCTCTTCTTTCTTTCAGCTGGCAACCCGTCATCAACTACATCGACAGTAAGTTTGAAGACTTCCTCAATGCTGAATCCCGGGTAAACAGGAGGCAGATGCCTGACAACAGGGTGCACTGTTGCTTGTACTTCATCGCCCCCTCTGGTCACGGGTGGGTACTGCACCCTGTACAAACGAAGCCTGGCATGAATCAACCAGCTTAAAATAGAAGCACCACACACACATGTCCTGATTTACACATTTAGCACTTTGCTCAGGAGTGGGATGATGTTGGAATTTTGTACATGAATACCGTACAACTGTGGTACAATGAAGACATCAGACCATCAGACTGTGCATTGATTGAAATGCATTAACGGGTGAAATGGAGAGACAGAGGACATATGAGCACAGATGGAGATGCATACTACCCACACCCAGATCCAAAAGCCTTACATAATGCCTACTAAACTGGGCTTGACGTATGATAGGCATTGACTCGTTTATTTTTGGAAATGATTAGCTTATTTGGCTAATTTTTGCTGAAAATTATGATTTTTTTTTTTTATTTCAGAAATGAGATTTGCAATTAAATTTATTGCAGGTGGGAAATTTATTGCAGGATTATTCTTTTTCTTTCTTTTTTATTGTAGTGGGTGTTTTTTATTTATCTTTTCAGTGCAGTTATCTGTTTTTTTGTGATTTTAAAGGAATAGTTAAAACCTAAAAATGAAAATTTTGTCATCATTCACTCACCCTTATGTCGTTCCAAACCTTTCTTATGTTGAACGTAAAAAGATATTTTGAAGAATGCTGGTAATCACTTAAACATTTAATGGTCCCCATTGACTTCCATAGTATTTCTTTCCCTACTATGGAAGTCAATGGGGACCAACAACTGTTTGGTTCTTCAAAATATCCTCTTTTGTGTTCAACATAAGAAAGAAACTTTCACAAGTTTGTAATTTATCATCTGTTTCCTCTGAATAGACAAATGAAGCACTGTACTTCTATATTTACATACAGTATAGTGTGACCCCCGTAGCCTTATGTCTACAAACAGCTATTTTCTTGCATGACCTTTTTGAGACGCCAAATTCATATCTCTGTGACCTTTGTGTTGCATCTTCAGTCTTGACATTCCTGAAATGTATAAACAGCCCCTCAGCTGGCCCCCAAAGCCACAAAAACACACACACAAACCCTGCTTAGTGTAAGAACAGCCTCTTTGTCTGGAAGCCCAAACGAAAGTGATGCAAAGAGAGACAGAGTGAAGCCCTCATTCCCTGCATGACATAATTTTTCTGGTTTGGAAGGAAACGATGAGAAAACGTTCAGTGCTGTGTGGTGGCGGCTCTGTGCTGACAGTGGCCCCTCTGCTCTGGTCTGTTTATTCATGCCCGTTTCTGCTGCCTTACTTGTTTCAGTTCTATTGCTTCACTTCAAAGGACACAGATCATTTTTGTGTTTGGTTTATGTGTAAGCTTTGCAGACTTATCCAATGTTTTACTTAACCTTAACGTTACTGTCATTGTTCATTATATTTATATTACCCATGTGCAAAACCATGTGAAAACACATGCTTTTTTTTTATTGTTTTTTTTTTCTTCCCCCCATTGTTTCATGTAGTTTTCGTGGTCTCCCTACTTTTGCTTTTAAGACTTTTCAGGATTATGAATTCACTCAGTTCTAAAATTATTTCCATAATGCACTATACTACAATAACCTGTATTATATCATAAACTACTCTATACATTTCTATACTGTATTCTATATGCTATGCATAGAAGGGTATACATTTATACCCCTAAGAGAAAATTGGAATAGTCACACCCCTTTATTTTTTATTTATTTATACTTTAAATTAAATTTTATTTTTAATTTATTTATTTAATTACTTATTTACTTATTTATTTATACTTTATTTTAATGCATTTATTTATTTTACCTGACTTTCAGTATTTAGTTGTAAATCAGTAGTTGTATCTACGTTAAAAGATAAATATTTTACGGTAATATTGTCATAGTATAGATTTGCAGTTTTGTACTGCACTGTATCTACTGTAACTGTACCTTGCTGTACAGTAATTCAATAATTAATTTAGTAATCTAAATAATAATGTATTATCACCAAAACAAGTGTAAACTGTTAGACACAATTCACTTGTATTCTGAATCTTTTTTTCAGACTGAAGCCTCTTGATATCGAGTTTATGAAGCGTCTTCATGACAAAGTCAACGTTATCCCACTCATCGCCAAGGCCGATACTCTCACGCCAGAGGAGTGCCAGCTGTTCAAGAAACAGGTGTGTGTTAATGTAGGATTTTTACATTTTACAGCTGATGATTTGAATTTTACTCATTTTTCTCAAGTACTACAAATACTACTGTTCTCTCATCATTAGATCATGAAGGAGATCCAGGAGCACAAAATCAAGATCTACGAGTTTCCCGACACAGAGGACGATGAGGACAGCAAACTGATCCGAAAGATAAAGGTAAAGAGTCAATCCATTTGCTTAATACAAAGCACTAAAAGAAACTGTACATTGGCGCAGGAGTACAGCAGATAATTACAGACAACATTAGTTTATTCATTATGAACTAAAAACGAACACCAGTATATTCATAAACTTAAAATTAACAAAGATTCAGAGTTGCCCTGACTGTGAGATCCCCAAATTTGGTAAATGATAGTTTATAAATATGCTAAAGTTTATATATAATTTGTGCATTTAAATTGTATATATACTTACATTTTTTTATAATTTATAAAACAAAAAGTAATATGTATCGTTCATTATTTATTATAAAAAATTTATAATTTTTAAATGGACATGGAAAAGTAATTGCAATGTCAATGAATATAAATTTGTAATTATCCTCTGAAATATATAATCTGTTAGAAAAGGATTTTTGCATGGACATTTTTCTTAAAAATTATATATGTATTTTATATAAAATCTTGATCAACTGGAAGTTGTCCATAGTCTAACTGTAGAAAAGACATAGAAATGCATTAGTCACAGTAAGAATCCTGAAGATCCTGTTAAAAATATTGTTCATTGTTAGTTCATATTTCCTAATAGATCAAGTGTAGGGCTGGACGATATATCGTTTCAGCATCGATATCGCGATGTGCACATCCGCGATAGTCACATCGCAAGATGTGCGATGTTTAGTATAGGCTACTGATCGTTATATTTATACTGATTGTTTTCTTTGCTCACACACAGACACGGTGTCTACACCGTACGCGACAGCTGTACAGAGATATACATTTAGTAGCAGACCTACTGCAAGCGATTTTCAGTACTGGAAATCCATTTATCCTTTGTTGAAACTTCCGTGTCGTCGTGGAGAGCGCAGGTCACGGTTGCTTAGCAACGGCAGACGCCACGAAAGCGCAAGCTCCCGAGCGCTTTGAAAAGAAGGAGAAAGTGGCGTGGCTGGCGTTTTCCACGAGTTTTTAGGCGCGACATGTGAACGGCCCCAAAGTCTGTCTACACTGGACGCGACAAAGCGACCGTTGCCAATCATTTGAACTTTGTGTCAGTACGTCATAAATAGAACGCGGCATCAGTTTACTGACGGGGATTTGTCGTGCCGCACCGCAATCACTTTTGTAGCTTTAACACAGATTTGTTAGATTTAATTTATAGTGAAAACTATGCAGTGCTATTTTACATTTGATTATTAAATTTCTGTACCTGAATACTGTTAGACTTACCTGAAAAATATAAAGTACTGCTTATTTCATTTTATATCGTTGTTCTGTTATTTATCTATGCTTGTAATTTGTTTATTTCCTATGCTGATTTACTCGCCTACAAAATCACCCCAATCATTGATCATTTTTTTCCCCAAATAAACTATTCAAGTCATGTGGGTTTTTTTTTCATATCGCAGAAAAATAAAATATCGCAATGTGAGTTTTTTCCGATATCGTGCAGCCCTAATCAAGTGTTAACATGTACAGCCTTAATACATCTTAAATTTTGAATTTGACAACAGAAAAACAATGAGAAATGTTTTGTCTTTAAAGTCTGTAATTATCCCAGCAGCATCCACAATGTTGTTTGTTTCTCTAGGTTAGCTTGAGATTATTATTGACGACATGCAAACTGCTGCAGAACCAATTTAGTTGACTGACCCGTCTGTGGCTCTGAAGTTCAATGCGAATCTACATCAGACCCCCTGTGTCTGTTCACTTTCTCGGTGTGCGGTCGATACAGGCTTACTTTAATTAACTGTGGTTTGTACCAATAGGAGAAGATGCCTCTGGCCGTGGTCGGTAGCAACGTGGTGATCGAAGTAAATGGCAGGAAGGTCAGAGGGCGTCAGTACCCCTGGGGTGTGGCAGAAGGTACGTGCCGCATCAGCATGACCCGTATGAGTTTGTCACGAGGACTGTACCATTTCTAAAGAGAACAGGGGTGTTCCAGTGCGTGTGAAACAAGTGCATGGGCTTGCTGGACGATTTGTCTCTCAGGTCGAATGTCCAACCTGAGGGGTTCTGGAAAAGGGAGGGCGACGAGGTGTTAGGTTTTCCAGAAAGAAAGATTGTCACCCCCTCTATTCATTATAGGCCACAAATGACTTGTGTTTATACTTCCCCCCCACATTTCTTTCTTTACAAACCTCTCCTCCCTGAAAACTTTTTCATTTGGAATTGTTGTTGTGTGGTGAGCGAGTGTGTCTTTTTTTTCCTGGGTTGTTTACGTGTCATTCTTTCTTTTCTCTTTTTTTCTTTCTGTCTGCTCTTTTCCATGACTGACAGAGGGCATTATTGGTAAACAAAACCATTTTTCATTTATACGCTCTTCGTTAAGTCCTCCCCCCTCTCCTTCCTCTTTCACCTTTTTGCTGCTCAGAATCTTTGCTGATTGTCAGAGTTGTGCTCTACAAATAGTCATGGAGAAACCTATAAGCTGCAGCCCCCATAGAAAATAGAGCAACACTGCTCTCTAACATGTTTATAGGTTCTTAATTACCCTCTATGTAGGGCTGGACGATATAGCTAGAAAAATACATCTCAGTATTTGAGATAGAGTTTTGCTAATATTTGATATGTACAAATGCATCAGAAAGTGTGAGACTAAAAATGAATACTTTTGTTGAGATTAAAAAAATAATAATTTAGTATACATTACAAATAAAAACCCTCAAATAAAAAAAACACATTATTTCCATTATGATTTATATTTACTAATGTGGCAGTCTTAATAAGCAGCAATATTTACCTGCAGATATTTTGCAACTCATAGATGAGGAGGGAACACAGAGCTAGACTAATAACCACAAATTTAAAAATTACCTTAATATTTATGATGTTATGTCTTCATTTGATTTTGCCAACAAAATCATTGCAAATACATCATAAATATTTGATATATCACCCAGCCCTACTCGTATGTTTAAACAAAACCTTGCATCCAGACATGCATGCCTCCCATTACTTATTTCCAACCCCCATTTTGAATTTAAATACTTTGAGGGATACAAAATGTACCCCTGCGGTCAAAACATTTCTTTTTTTCCTTTACATTCATAATTTTATATTATAGTACATTGACATCATCATTTATAAGCATTTTTGCCTCAGAACTCTGATGCGGGGTTGACTGAGTGCTAATGTTTCCATTCTAACCTCTGTTCAACACTGTCTTAACATACAACCCAATATAAGGCACGCCGTTTCGAGGCACCATCTATACCTGTCAACATCAGGAGTTTGCTGTCCCATCAAAGAGGAAATTACAAATCCCATGATCCCTTAGGCATATGACTCCACCCCCTGCCCCTGCCCCTCCTCCTAGCTCCATTTGGCTGGTCTCTCTGCTTGCCATCGCTATGCCATGTAACCCTTCCTACAACACACCATTTTTAGTCGTAGTAGCCCATGAATCACAGGTTGAGTGGGTGTTCCCTCAGGAGAGACTTTAGTCCCGCCCCTCCAACTGCTCTCTCACAGGTAGGTGGTTGTAGCAGATGATTGACACGTGGGGCGGTCAATCAGCATGAGTTCTCCTTATAGGTAAGATGCTCACTTGGTAAAGCATCGTAGGGCTCTATAACTGTTGTAACAGTGCAGGTTAGACTTGCAGAAAACGTTTCATCCTTTCACCATCTTTCAGAAAACAGTGTCTGTGGTCTTTTTCCATAATACCATGTGATGACAACTATGTTTGATCATACAAACCTGTGTATGATCACATAACAGCGGCCTGAACTGCTAACCTGCTGTTTATCTTTGTGACCGTTTAACCGTTTTGATGTTTAATTACTAAATTGTGTTTTTCGTTTAATTGACAACCACCTGACCTGTGTCTTTTGATTTTTCGTTTGTGTGATATTGTTACCTGATTAATTTTGTTCCGTCAACAACCTCAGTGTCTGATCCTGTTTGCTTATAAATGTGTAATTTGTCACTGTATTATGTTTGTTTTTAAATGTATTTTTTTTAAATTAGGGATGCACTGATATTAAAATTCTCTGATATGATCAGCCCATTAATTATTTTCATGTTATGGCCGCTTATTGATAAATGGCTAGTTGTGGAATTCTATATTATTTTCTAAAAATTAAAAATTAGGAATACAGAAAGCTTAAACTGTTTAAAGTGGATGTAGTCCTCACAACATTATAATTCAAATTATTGTTTTCATGTTATGGCCCATAATTGATAAATGGCTAGAGGTATAATTTTGCACTATTTAGTCTAAGTAAATTAAGAATACTGTACAATATTGCTCATCGCATTACGACTAATAATGAATAAATGTCTAGTAGTAGAATTCCATACTATTTTATCGAAATAAATTAAGAATAAATACTAAAAGCTAAAATAATGTTTACAATGCTTCAGTTAAATTAAGCATCAACAATATCTTTTACAATATGTGACCCTGGACCACAAAACCAGTCATAAGGGTCCTTTTTTTTTTTAATAAATAAGCTTTCCGTTGATGTATGGTTTGTTAGGATAAGACAATATTTGGCCGAGATACAACTATTTGAAAATCTGGAATCTGAGGGTGCAAAAAAATCTAACTATTGAGAAAATCGCCTTTAAAGTTGTCCAAATGAAGTTCTTAGCAATGCATAATACTAATCAAAAATTAAGTTTTGATATACTTACAGTAGGAAATTTACAAAATGAGGGTGAGTAATTAATGACAGCATTTTCATTTTTGGGTGAACTAACCGTTTAAAGCTGTCCAAATGAAGTTCTTAGCAATGCATAATACTAATCAAAAATTAAGTTTTGATATACTTACAGTAGGAAATTTACAAAATATCTTCATGGAACATGAGCTTGACTTAATATCCTAATGATTTTTGGCATAAAAGAAAAATCGATCATTTTGACCCATACAATGTATTTTTGGCTAATGCTACAAATGGCCCATGCTACTTAAAACTGGTTTTGTGCTCCAGGGTCATATTATGACTTTTCAGATTTACTATAGATGCAAAGGTTATCTAAATGTAGAAATAGAAGGAAATGAGCATGCAAAATTAAATTTCTAATATTGACAGATACTGGTAAATTAAAAAAAAATTCAGCTGATAACTGATATAGTATTGATATATCATGCATCCCTATTAACGTTTGTTTTTGACTGCATATTTTATTAAAATAGAGGTCCAATCTCATATTAAGTGTCTATCATAACTGCATATATCCACAAAAATAATGCATTTTCATGTCAACATTTATTGTTACAATTAACAGTTTTACAGCATTATATGTTATAGTAGTGCCTACTTTTTTTTCCTTGTTTAATTGCTTTAAAGATTGTATTTTGACATTTTAAATGAAAGCTGAAAATTTAATGTTAGAGATTTGAACGTTTTGAAGGGTTTGAAAGTCAGTGTGATTATTATTGAGCTAAAACGTCTATTTCTTCCTGTTTCAGTGGAGAACGGTGAGCACTGTGACTTCACGGTCCTGAGGAATATGCTCATCAGGTGAGAAACAACGTGATGTGTTACATGAGAAAACTGTGAATTAACACTGTGTTCTATCCAGGCTCAGCCTGACAAGTTTCCAGCTTCAAGTCATTGAAAGTAAAATACTGAATTGGAGTTTTAATCAAAGTTTAACCTGTCATCAAACAATCCATTGCAGGACTCACATGCAGGACCTGAAGGACGTGACCAATAATGTTCACTATGAAAACTACCGGAGTAAGAAACTAGCAGCCGTCACCTGCAACGGGATCGACGCCACCAAGAACAAGGGCCAGCTCACAAAGTACGAGAACAGTTCTGTTTTTACTTAAATGTTTTTCAGTTTTTGCCCCAAACAACATTGAGTATGTTATTGAGATCACCCTTTCCTGGGATCAAACCTGCAAACCTTGTAGTCTAGTGGTGAAAAATTCATATATATACTTCGATATATTTACCTCTCTGCAATGAATGGGTGCCGTCAGAATGAGAGTTCATAAAAGCATCACAATAATCCACAAGTCAAGTCCATCAGTTAACATCTTGTGAATCAAATGCTCCGTGTTTGTAAGAAACAAATCCATCATAGTCCATTTTAACCTTAAAAGCTAAAATATGAGCCCTTTATTCATAATATTGCTTTATGCAGTGAATGTGGATTATTGCAATGTTTTTATTAGCTGTTTAGATTCTGACGGCACCCATTCACTGCAGAGGATCTAATGGTGAACAAGTTACGTAATGCTACATTTCTCCACCTCTGTTACAATTGTTGTGATAATGTCTCTCTTGTAGGAGTCCCCTGGCCCAGATGGAGGAGGAGAGGAGGGAGCATGTGATGAAGATGAAGAAGATGGAGACAGAGATGGAGCAGGTCTTTGAGATGAAGGTCAAAGAAAAGAAGCAAAAACTGAAGGACTCTGAGGCAGAGGTGTGTATGTGAGGACGCTTGTGTTTGGTTTCTAGTTCCGCATTTTTTCCCATTGCACTCTATGTTTGTCATGGCTAATATCACAAAAATCCTTGGGCATCTTTGATGCAGTTGGAGCGGCGTCACGAACAGATGAAGAAGAATCTAGAAGCTCAGTATAAAGAGCTTGAGGAGAAGAGGCGCCAGTTTGAGGAGGAAAAAGCCAACTGGGAGGCCCAGCAACGCATCCTGGAGCAGCAGAAACTTGATGCATCAAAGTGAGACTCTCGCTGTTCTTTCATCTCAATTCCTCAGTGTCTTGCTTTCTCTTAAAATAGTCTTTCTGTAGCTCTCTGTATTATTCAGTAAATTATGCAGTAAATGTTTTTTTTTTAATAAATACAGAACCGCACTCATGCAGTAGATTCAAGCAAGCTGACTGGCCCATTTGTCTCTCACATCCAAAAATCTGGATCACATTGAAAATCTGGATTCGGAATCAGATTTTAACCTGAAATAGTTTTAGCATTATTAAAAAAGTGTAATTCAATTAATATAGTGATTTTAGTGTATTTGAAATGAATTAATTTCTTTTTAATTATTATTATTTATTTATTTTTACATTTAATTAATATTTTGTTAATGTTATTTTAATAACAGGTATGATTTAATAAATTCCCTAAAAGATATTCAAGACATTCTGCATATTATGGTTTATGTCTTACTAAACTTTCTTTTCTTAAAAGAAAAAAAAAAGTATTAATGTTAAAAAAAAAATTTAAGTACCATTAATGGAAAAATATTAATAATTACATTTCATCATCTATAACTAACAATTTACTATTTTATTTAATTTCTTGACCAATGTTATTGTCTTTTTTGTGTTTTTCAGGACAATGGAAAAGAACAAGAAAAAAGGAAAAATCTTTTAAGGCATCATGAAGCTCCATCTCTTTTGAGGCTGTAATGTTCTATGACCCCATAAGAAACACACGCAGGAGTGCTATGGTACACTTTACTGCACATTTCATTGCATGAAAATATAAGGTATTTTTATAGTCACATCCACACACAAATTTACCACCCTCTTCTGGATGACTACAATATTACACCTAATGCCCAGTATGTCAAGTGCATGTTCTCAACCTTTCGATTAGAATGAGAATATCGACCAACAGTCCTTTGAAACTTTAAATTCTGGTTATTACAAACAATACTTCATGTTTGGGATCATTTCTGACATTTTCAACTCACATTCACACATCTTGGTGTTAAGAAGGTCTCGTGGTAGGTTTGTATGGGTGTGATGGAGGATGACACAGACGGACGGAAGCAAGTGCAACGAGTTTATACAGAGCTAAGCATGCATGTGTTGAAAGGCAATGCTATGGATAGATGGTTTATGGTCTTTGAATTCTGCTAGTGTGTGTGACTTTTGTGTTTCTTTGGGGTCATAAACATTTAAAGACTTGTTTTAACATTATTGCACAGCTAAATTATGACAATATCAGTTTTCCATGTTTTAAACCCATTTGCTGGCTGTGTATGTAGATAATTGTGTCCCTACCATAGATGGTGTAATACAAAATGGCATGATTGTCAACATTAATAACAATAGTCATTTTTTGATATGGATGGATATAAAATAATTACAATAATATTATTAAATCTGCCTTAAAATTGCAGACCGTTTCAGCATTTGTCTGCTTGTGTTTTGTTTTATTATTATTTCTATTGTGAACCGATTATGTCAGATGTCCCTCAACCTATTCCTAAACTGATCTGAGACCAGTTTGTTTCATTTTAATAGTTGGGACTTGGACTTTTAGTTGTTGGGGCTGGACCTAGATCAGGGCTTGGTGGTCAGTTTTAACCTGAGTGAGTTCAGTATATCTAAACAGATGTTATTTTAGCCATACTTACCCAGATTACCCTTTATAATAAACTCGCTTTACATTCCAAATGGAAATGAGAATGGAAGAGCTCTTTTGTTTCTGTTGGATAGTTTAGATTTATAACACGCAGGCTCCAGGTCTTAACACATGCCAAACAGCGTATAGACCGCAACGTGCACAAAACTCTCAATGCAAAGAGCAATAAAGAGTCCCCGTATGCCTCATGTGATCACACACTATTATATATTTTGCAGGTTTGTCATTATGCAAGTTCGAAAACACTCCGTTCTTCCTGTCGTGGATCGCTAAACCCCACAGACGCTCTGAAGTACGTGTTTAGTTTAAGGTTTTAGTAGAACAGTATTCTGGGAAAAAGGAAAAAAACTTTTCTTTAACCACTCATCACTTTTTTTTTTTAACAGTAGACCTGAACATGGCTCTAGACATGTTTGTTTTCTTATTATTGTTTGTATATGTATACAGTTTTTAATTTCCGATTGTATTTCTTCATGTTTTATCTTCAACTGTTATTCTCTCTGCTTAACTGTACAATATTAAACCTGAGATGTTATGCTGATACTGGTTGTGTTGTCATGTTTTCTTGACAGTATTATTAGTGATCCAACACTGTTTTTGAGGTTTTTAAATGTATATTTTATTTTGTCTTAGTACTAAAAACATTAGCACAAAAACATACTTGACAAATATAACAAAAACAACAACTCTGCTCCTTCAGAAAACAGCAGAGCAGTATTTGAAGGTTCTTATGGTTCTTTGTAGCACTTCACATTTGTAATGAACCATTTTCTGATCTAGAACCATATTTGTAGAACAGAACTTACAAAAATGCGTAGCCTGGGTAGGATCTGTTTTCTTCAGTAGGGTGCTTGTTGGGGTAGGATCTGTTTTCTTCAGTAGGGTGGTTGTTGGGGTAGGATCTGTTTTCTTCAGTAGGGTGGTTATCTTTGGGGTAGGATCTGTTTTCTTCAATAGGGTGCTTGTTGGGGTAGGATCTGTTTCCTTCAGTAGGGTGTTTGTCTTTGGGGTAGGATCTGTTTTCTTCAGTAGGGTGCTTGTTGTGGTAGGATCTGTTTCCTTCAGTAGGGTGCTTGTTGGGGTAGGATCTGTTTCCTTCAACCCCATAAGAAACACACGCAGGAGTGCTATGGTACACTTTACTGCACATTTCATTGCATGAAAATATAAGGTATTTTTATAGTCACATCCACACACAAATTTACCACCCTCTTCTGGATGACTACAATATTACACCTAATGCCCAGTATGTCAAGTGCATGTTCTCAACCTTTCGATTAGAATGAGAATATCGACCAACAGTCCTTTGAAACTTTAAATTCTGGTTATTACAAACAATACTTCATGTTTGGGATCATTTCTGACATTTTCAACTCACATTCACACATCTTGGTGTTAAGAAGGTCTCGTGGTAGGTTTGTATGGGTGTGATGGAGGATGACACAGACGGACGGAAGCAAGTGCAACGAGTTTATACAGAGCTAAGCATGCATGTGTTGAAAGGCAATGCTATGGATAGATGGTTTATGGTCTTTGAATTCTGCTAGTGTGTGTGACTTTTGTGTTTCTTTGGGGTCATAAACATTTAAAGACTTGTTTTAACATTATTGCACAGCTAAATTATGACAATATCAGTTTTCCATGTTTTAAACCCATTTGCTGGCTGTGTATGTAGATAATTGTGTCCCTACCATAGATGGTGTAATACAAAATGGCATGATTGTCAACATTAATAACAATAGTCATTTTTTGATATGGATGGATATAAAATAATTACAATAATATTATTAAATCTGCCTTAAAATTGCAGACCGTTTCAGCATTTGTCTGCTTGTGTTTTGTTTTATTATTATTTCTATTGTGAACCGATTATGTCAGATGTCCCTCAACCTATTCCTAAACTGATCTGAGACCAGTTTGTTTCATTTTAATAGTTGGGACTTGGAATTTTAGTTGTTGGGGCTGGACCTAGATCAGGGCTTGGTGGTCAGTTTTAACCTGAGTGAGTTCAGTATATCTAAACAGATGTTATTTTAGCCATACTTACCCAGATTACCCTTTATAATAAACTCGCTTTACATTCCAAATGGAAATGAGAATGGAAGAGCTCTTTTGTTTCTGTTGGATAGTTTAGATTTATAACACGCAGGCTCCAGGTCTTAACACATGCCAAACAGCGTATAGACCGCAACGTGCACAAAACTCTCAATGCAAAGAGCAATAAAGAGTCCCCGTATGCCTCATGTGATCACACACTATTATATATTTTGCAGGTTTGTCATTATGCAAGTTCGAAAACACTCCGTTCTTCCTGTCGTGGATCGCTAAACCCCACAGACGCTCTGAAGTACGTGTTTAGTTTAAGGTTTTAGTAGAACAGTATTCTGGGAAAAAGGAAAAAAACTTTTCTTTAACCACTCATCACTTTTTTTTTTTAACAGTAGACCTGAACATGGCTCTAGACATGTTTGTTTTCTTATTATTGTTTGTATATGTATACAGTTTTTAATTTCCGATTGTATTTCTTCATGTTTTATCTTCAACTGTTATTCTCTCTGCTTAACTGTACAATATTAAACCTGAGATGTTATGCTGATACTGGTTGTGTTGTCATGTTTTCTTGACAGTATTATTAGTGATCCAACACTGTTTTTGAGGTTTTTAAATGTATATTTTATTTTGTCTTAGTACTAAAAACATTAGCACAAAAACATACTTGACAAATATAACAAAAACAACAACTCTGCTCCTTCAGAAAACAGCAGAGCAGTATTTGAAGGTTCTTATGGTTCTTTGTAGCACTTCACATTTGTAATGAACCATTTTCTGATCTAGAACCATATTTGTAGAACAGAACTTACAAAAATGCGTAGCCTGGGTAGGTTCTGTTTTCTTCAGTAGGGTGCTTGTTGGGGTAGGATCTGTTTTCTTCAGTAGGGTGGTTGTTGGGGTAGGATCTGTTTTCTTCAGTAGGGTGGTTGTTGGGGTAGGATCTGTTTTCTTCAGTAGGGTGGTTGTTGGGGTAGGATCTGTTTTCTTCAGTAGGGTGGTTGTTGGGGTAGGATCTGTTTTCTTCAGTAGGGTGGTTGTTGGGGTAGGATCTGTTTTCTTCAGTAGGGTGGTTGTTGGGGTAGGATCTGTTTTCTTCAGTAGGGTGGTTGTTGGGGTAGGATCTGTTTTCTTCAGTAGGGTGGTTGTTGGGGTAGGATCTGTTTTCTTCAGTAGGGTGGTTGTTGGGGTAGGATCTGTTTTCTTCAGTAGGGTGGTTGTTGGGGTAGGATCTGTTTTCTTCAGTAGGGTGGTTGTTGGGGTAGGATCTGTTTTCTTCAGTAGGGTGGTTATCTTTGGGGTAGGATCTGTTTTCTTCAATAGGGTGCTTGTTGGGGTAGGATCGGTTTTCTTCAGTAGGGTGGTTGTCTTTGGGGTAGGATCTGTTTTCTTCAGTAGGGTGCTTGTTGTGGTAGGATCTGTTTCCTTCAGTAGGGTGCTTGTTGGGGTGGTTGTCTTTGGGGTTGGATCTGTTTTCTTCGGTAGGGTGGTTGTTGGGGTGGTTGTCTTTGGGGTTGGATCTGTTTTCTTCGGTAGGGTGGTTGTTGGGGTGGTTGTCTTTGGGGTTGGATCTGTTTTCTTCGGTAGGGTGGTTGTTGGGGTGGTTGTCTTTGGGGTTGGATCTGTTTTCTTCGGTAGGGTGGTTGTTGGGGTGGTTGTCTTTGGGGTTGGATCTGTTTTCTTCGGTAGGGTGGTTGTTGGGGTGGTTGTCTTTGGGGTTGGATCTGTTTTCTTCGGTAGGGTGGTTGTTGGGGTGGTTGTCTTTGGGGTTGGATCTGTTTTCTTCGGTAGGGTGGTTGTTGGTGGTCATTTACTGACATGGGTATTGGCAGAGGGCTGGTTGGGCTGTTTGCCAGGATATATTTTGGAGATTAGGTGATGTAAGGTTTGCCGGTTCTGTCACATTATCTCTGTCAATGACGAGACAAAACAAAAATGGAACTAGTTAGAAAGGAAATGGTTCTGAACATTAAACGTTATTTTGGATACAAATGCTGCATTTTCAATGATAAAGCTCACATTTCTCCAAGCACTGTCTAGTTGCACACAAAATTTGCCTATAGATGTTGAAACCCTGAAGGAAAAAGTTCACATTCAATATTTGTTTACATTTTTGTGACAAAATATGCAAAAAAAATAATATTGTGTGAAATGTATATGTCTATGAAACTGAAATAACACCTTTCAGAGACTGGAAAAGCTTGAGCTGTTGGTTAAACAAAAAAACAACAAATTTTATACTAAATATGATTGATATGATTTCTCTGCAGAACAACTGTATCCTTGTGTTACTGTAAATTGTGTACACCTTTATAAATACGCAAATAACTCATTTAAACTTACTTTGAGCCTCAGAAGTCCAGGCCATCAGCAGAACCAGTCCGAACACCAGAACACAAGATGTTCTCATGGTTTCTGATCTGAAGTCGATCTGCAGGCTTTGATGAGCTTTTGGAAAAATCTAAGTGAATTACAGCCTGCTTCACACTTCAAATATTTTCTCAGATTATAAACTCAGATCTGAGGTTTGATACCCACTGTTTTAAACGCCCACCACTACTGAGTTTCCTGGACCTACAACCACAAGCAAATCTTCTGGTTGAATGTATCCAAAAAGCAATACAGATATGTCTCTAAACATATTCTTAAGCTGACCCGAGAGCAGTTTGTTTCCTCTTAATGGATAAGACTTGGACTTTTAGCTGTTGGGGCTCATCCGATCAGGGCTTGGTTATTCAACCTAAATGAGTTATATCTAAAAATACTGTAAAGGGCAATACCCATGATCACAAATGATATATTTTCAGGTTTGTCATTATGCAAAACATGTTTTATTAGTAGTAGTAGTATGTTTGTATTTAGTTTAATTAAGCTAATTGCCGATTTTTTTATGTTAGGCTACCATTTTATTCTTGTAACTGTACATTATTAAACATGAGATGTTATGCTGATGACAGTCATGCTGTCTTTCACACTATTTATGCTAATAATTAATATTTTGAACATTCAAATTAGTCAGACACCAGGTAATCTCAGTGAATTTTAATATTTATTTGCATAGATGAAATGAGTTTTGACATTCAATATCTTGCAGTATTTATAAGGAGATGCAAAAAAATACATTTGATAGGAAAGGACAGTTGAATAAAGCAATAACAGTATTATGTTTTGAGTTTTCATTTTTGACGCTTTTTCATTACTTTCTGAATCCAAGCCTCGTCTGGTTTCACACAAAATTCCGTTCTTGGTGTTTTAACCCTGAGGGTGAAAGTTTATATAAGTTTATTTTTTATTTTGTTTTATATTTTATATAATTTTTTCTAAATGATATATTTCAGAGTTAAATACTTACACAATGCCAGCGACAGGGCAATTTGAACCGGTCTTCAAAGCACTCACAATTCTTTTGGCCGGAATTTGGAAGTCGACAAAAACGAAGCAACAACTCTCAGGAACTGCATGGGCAACTGCTTTTGCTGAGATAAAATGATATATACATATATGAAATATGTTACATTTTAATATGAGTTGGTATTACTCATCCTTCAAAATAAAGGTTCTTTCTAGACCCATGAAGGATCATATCTGGATGGTTAATCTGCATTTTGGTTTGTTTCTGGGTTCTTTTTAAGCTCTGTATATATGTTTTGTTGCTTACAGGAGAATATAAAATTAATTGAACATGCAAAAATGAAACATGCAAAAGATTCCATTATGTTACCTGGCTGTATCCATTTTAGCCACTTTAAATTTATGTGGAACTTTATGTCTTTCTTATGTAGATAACAATTTAGTCAGAAGTAAAACTGTAGCCTACTTCAAGAGAACTTACGTTGAGCCTCAGAAGTCCAGGCCATCAGCAGGACCAGCCCGAACACCAGACACAAAGAAGATGCCCTCATGGTTTCTGATCTGAAGTTGATCTTCAAGCTTTGATAATGAGCTGTTTCAGTTGTCTGAGACAATCCGAGTCTGCACCACATTTTTAAATGCTTTCGGACGTGATGCTAGATAGGAACTCAGATCTGTGGTTTGATAAGAAAGTGTACTGCAGTCCCCCTCCTCTTCTTCAAAGCCCACACGGAGAATCACATTTGCTATACTGGGTTGCTTTTTGCAAGCAGAGATTGTGAAAAGATAAAATACAGGAGTCAGAAGTTTACAGCACATCATCAGACATCATCACACATCATCATCAGTGCAGGGTTTTTTTTTTTGCTGATGCTCATTACAAGAAATGTAAAAAAGATTTTTAAACTTGTGTAACACTTGTGTAAAATAACATCTGAATTACTCGTGTACCATCCTTTATGTCCAAATCACAGAAGGCTAATTCATCGATTCCATGTGGCAAATTCACTTTCCACAGTCAGCATGTACAAAGGAAAAAAAGTACATGACCACTGACGTGGGTTTTCAATATGCAGATATGAAACTACAATGGAAACGTGTTGTAGTACACGATGGAAATGCTTTGTGATAACTTAATGCATAATTCATTAACAAAAAGAACACTTACTCTAACAGATTTCATAATGTGAGGAAATCTTGATGCAAATATAATTATGTATTATATAAATATTGTACTAGTATATAATAGTATTATATATACACTCTAAAAAATGCTGGGTTGTTTCAACCCAACGTTGGGTCAAATATGGACTAACCCAACTTTTGGGTTAAAACTTTAATTAAAAAATTTAACCCAACAGCTGGGTTAGTCCATATTTGACCCAATGTTGGGTTGAAACAACCCAGCATTTTTTAGAGTGTACTATTAAAATAGTATGTAATATTAAATATTTTACAACAAAAATATTAAAACTTATAATTATTATTATGCTATTCTAATAAGTTTAGATTTAGAAAAAAGTATACAAAATGTAAATTATTAACATTTTCTATAGATTACTAATATGTTTTACTTACTTAGATGATTACTGTATATACTGATGTGTATTATTATTTTTTATCAAGATCCCACACAAGTCTTATCTAATTTGTTTTCGTATAGATAGTGCTGTTAACTGCTTAAAAAATCATTATCATTATCAAACATCTGTCTGTCTGTCATTGATCTGTTGAATCTGTTATGATCTTATTTCTATAATACAATCTTTTCAGTGTTTGGCATTTCATGCGGTGTCCATATGAGGTTTCAACTTTTTTTTTCTTGAGAAAAAAAATAGAATTTTTCTAAATTCTATTTAGAATACATATTACATACAGGGTCGTTCTTCTATAGAAAGCATGGAAAGTCATGTGAAGTTGTAAGATGAAGGTGATGCATCTCAGCAAACATCAGCTCGGTCTGATAATGATCAAGATCTTCGCGTTCAGCACTTTTGGCCTGTGGTTTTTTTGTACGATATGTACCCTCATTTTCATGTGCAGTAAATGGCACACATGCAAATACTCTATAGAAGGTGTAAATGTGTATGTCTGTATCAGTCACATAATAATCTAGCTTACAAATTGTACATTTAATTGTTTTCAGCAATATTCATGATAAATTTGACAAAATACACCAGGAAAGATTTCATCATTTAACAGAATAACATTCAGGCATGCTAAAATATTATTACTAATCTAAAGTACAGTGAATGAACGACCAGACTGATTCAGCAGAACATCAAAACCTCGGAGGAAACCACCAGTAGTGTGTCATTTTTATATCTTTAGTAACTGACAAGAGAAACGTTACCTTGCTTTGTAAGTGTAAAGTGTGACTCATTTTGATGTGAGGTACATAGTGTTATATATAATATGATCAAACCCTTATTAGTCACACCAGGGGCGTAGCCATCATTTCAGAAGTGAGGGGGACAGAAATGTTATATATATATATATATATATATAACATTACAATATAACATTTCTGTAATCTATATAACCTACCAGTCAACAGTTTTTGAACAGCAAGATTTTTAATGTTTTATAAAGAAGTCTCTTCTGCTCACCAAGCCTGCATTTATTTGATCCAAAGTACAGCAAAAGCAGTAATGTTGTGAAATATTTTTACTATTTAAAATAACTGCTTTCTATTTGAATACATTTTAAAATGATTGCTGTGATCAAAGCTGTATTTTCAGCAGCATTACTCCAGTCTTCAGTTTCACATCCTTCAGAAATCCTTATAATATGCTGATTTGCTGCTCAATAAACCTTTTTTTTAAATTATTATTATTATTATCAATATTTAAAACAGTTGACTAAATTTTTCCAGGATTCTTTGATATATAGAAAGATCCAAAGATCAGCATTTGAGAATGATTTCTGAAGGATCGTGTGACTGGAGTAATGATGCAAAATATTTAGCTTTGAAATTTTTTGAAAGACATTTTAACATATATTCAAATAGAAAATAGTTATTTTAAATAGCCTAGTAAAAATATTTCAAAATGTTACTGTTTTGCTGTACTTTGGATCAAATAAATGCAGGCTTGATGAACAGAAGAGACTTCTTTAAAAAACATGAACAATCTTACTGTTCAAAAACTTTTGACTGGTATGTTATATATATATATATATATATATCTCATTTCTAGCTTTTAATTGGCTTAGAAATCAGATAACTGCTGGACAATAACCAATAATAATGATTTGCTTATATACTACAAACACTTTTTT
>NW_015652173.1:1626738-1634774 GCF_001515625.1 Sinocyclocheilus rhinocerous | reverse complement strand
GGGTTCTACGCAATCTACGAAAAACACTCCTCTGAAACTGTCACCTACACTTCACAACTCTTCTGCCGGGGCTATATTTAGTGCACAGCAATTTTGGTCTCAGAGTGCAATTCAGTGTACAGAGTGAAAATGTAATTTATTACACAGCATTTTTGGATGTAGGCTATATATGAATGTATGTATATGCATGTGTGTGTGTGTGAATACTTGTATAGCTACAATATATATATCTATATACTGTATACACACACACACACATACACACATAAATGTACAAATATTCATTCATTGCTTCATTAATATAGGTTATTAATTTTCATTCTGTTTCTATTGTATAATTTCATCTAAATAAACAAACAAATTAATTAATTAATTAATGAATCCATTACAAATAAAGCAATATCGAAAATACAGATTTTTTTTTTCAAAAGTAAAGCTTTCATTTTAATTACTGAATTTATTTAATTCGTTTTTTTTTTAATTACTGAAAAAATACTGTTGGAGGAAGGCAAACTCTCTTTGTGCTGGATGAATCAGGCCCCATTATCACCTACCTCAATTATAATAACCTGCAATGAAAATGAGAGTCGTGGGCTGTATATACACGTTTGCATGAAGCTTTTTTTGTGTTTTTGTAAAATGCTAAATCATTGAATCAACATTTAATCATTATATTATTTGTTTATTTTTATTCGATTTCCGTCTGTTGCTATTTAATGTAGAGTATTTTCATGTAATACATGACTTCAGCCACCGAAAGTAATGCAATATTAAAAATACACGTTTTTAAAACATGTTATATAGCCTATTTTTAATATTGCATTACTTTCGGTGGCTGAAGTCATGTATTTATTATTTAAATAGATGAAAATACTCTATATTAAATAACAACAGACTGAACTCGAATAAAAATAAACAAATAATAACTATATATAGTTTGTTTTTTGCAAAAGTAATAGCCTATTAAGTGGTAACTAAAGACGGTAACCCTTTACAAAAAGGTTTTATTTGTTAACATTAGTTATTGGTTAACATGAACTAACAATGAACAATACTTTTAAAACATTTATTATTATTAGTCACTGTAAATTCCAACATTTAGTAAATTACATTTTTTTAAACCAAAATTGTTATATATGTCAACATTAATTTGTTAACATTAATTCACTAACACGAATAAACAATGAACAATATTATTTTTACTAACTAACATTGACAATGATAAATAATTGCTTTAAAAATATATAGGCCATATATATCATTGTAGATCATGTTAGCTAATGCATTTACAAATGTGGTAACTCTTTAGAATGGGGAACACTTGTTCACTATTAACTACGACTTTTCCTCGATAAATTCCTAATTTGCTACTTATTAATAGTTAGTAAGGTAGTTGTTAAGTTTAGGTATTGGGTAGGATTAGGGATGTAGAATAAGGTAATGTAGAATAAGGCATTAATATGTGCTTAATTAGTACTAATAAATGGCTAATATTCTAGTAATATGCATGTAATATGCAACTAGTTAAGAGACCCTAAAATAGTGTTACCACAAATGTTAACAAATTGGACCTCATTGCAAAGAGTTACCCCGATTTAATTATGTAAATATTTGTGTCTCCTTTCTCTTTATTCTCTAACTCCGCACCAACAGAGGTCGCCAGTTAAACCAGCCGCGCTTTCTTTCACAGCGCGCTCATTCTCTGCGCATGCGCACCTTCCCGCAGGCTCAAACCGCTGCTTGTCCGCGCCGCCGAAACGCCGAGCCGACAATGGCACAACTGGTGGGACCTCTCCGCAAAGAGCTCGCCGACTCCCTGTTCTCCTGCCGGGTGCTGGTGGTCGGCGCGGGAGGCATCGGCTGCGAGCTGCTGAAAAACCTGGTGCTCACCGGCTTTAAGAATATAGAAGTGGTAAGTTGGAGGAAGGCGGACTCTCTTTGTGCTGCATCAATCAGGCCCCATTATCACAGATCTTCACTTATAACATTCTGAAATGAAAATGAGAGTCATGACTTGTATGCATTACTCGTTACAGTACGTTTTTAAAGAACCGCAATGCTTGTCGTCCCATCGTAAACATATAAACCAGCCCTTTCTTTCGCGCCATGTTCTGTGCGATACAATGTCCCTTGAAAACATTGACCAATGTGGCCACACTTAACCCCAAATTACCGTAGTTATTGTTCCCCGAAATAGGTGCGTGTTCGAAAAGATATTTTTAAAATGAAAAAATTCTTTCATATTCTAAACCTGATATCAGACAGATTATATTTAGTTTTTTTTGTATAAACAGCATCTTGCCGTCGTCTGTAAATGTGACAGTTTCTACTATGCTAAAGTAACAGGATTGATATTATTATAGTTTTAGCCATTATTAGTCTTGCACACAAGGTTATGAAACTACAAGCTGTTTATTAGCAGGACAATTTAATGCAGGTATTTCTACATACAGCCTATACAGTTTTCAATAAACAGTTGTTTAGTGTACGAAATCTTGGTAACAGGGTTGAGGTAAGCTTGTAATCAGACAAATATAAGATGCATACAGTGATCAAATCACTCACTTAATTGATATTGAAGCATTTATGGCCAGCAAAGATGATGTTGATGATATCAGTGTTTTTTATTTATGCAATTAAGTGTTACAGTGGCACACAACTGACTTTTTAGGGTGTTCTATAATGGCTTTAAAATGCATGGTTAAAATAAATATCATCTAAGTAATAATAGAACTGAAAACAATATTAAACAATACAGAATTTGGGAAATGCAAAATTGGCAATTGATTTTTAGTTACTGAATAATGAATTTTGCAAAATAAACATTATTTAATTACAACATTTTATGTCATCTTAGTAGTAGAGATTTAGGGTACATTTAAAATGCATTGTGATTTCATTGTGATAGCATGGTTTTGCGCTTTCTTTAATGATTCCAATAGTGTAGTGTTGTTGTTTTTTTGATTATCCACAAAATGTTTTTTTTTTTTAACTATCCTCATTTGCAGATTGACCTGGACACCATTGATGTCAGCAACCTTAACAGACAATTCCTGTTTCAGAAGAAACATGTTGGAAAGTCTAAAGCTCAGGTAAATGGTATAACTGACTTCAACACATATGATTTTGAAATCTGCATCAGACATTGACTTATTAGCGTGTTTCAGGTTGCCAAGGAGAGCGTGCTACGGTTTTGCCCATCTGCGAACATCACTGCCTACCATGACAGCATCATGAAGTGAGTCCAGTTACATTATTACCAAGATAAAGACTTAGCGTATGAACATTTGATTTGAGTGCATTTCAAAAGTTAATTTGTCTATGGATACTATATAAAGCACTAATTCTAATGTCAAGAAGTTTGATGTTCAAATTTTTTTTTTGTGCTTTGCAGCCCAGATTACAACGTGGAATTCTTTCGAAATTTCCAGCTTGTCATGAATGCTTTGGACAACAGAGGTATGAATTATTCAGCAGACTTTGGTAAAAGTTAAAGAACGCTACGTTAAATGCGTCTTTTCTGTTGTTCTTGCAGCGGCCAGGAATCATGTCAACAGGATGTGTTTGGCCGCTGACATTCCCCTCATTGAGAGCGGCACAGCTGGCTATCTGGGACAAGTCACAGTTATCAAGAAGGCAAGGCTCTTCTATTAAATCAACAACTTTTGATTGGCACATGTTGCTGTATTCATCTCAATGTTACGCTGTTGGCATTCACATTTTGTACATTTCCAAATTCCAGGGTCAGACGGAGTGCTACGAGTGCCAGCCTAAACCTACCCAGAAAACCTTTCCAGGTTGCACCATTCGCAACACGCCCTCAGAACCCATTCACTGCATCGTGTGGGCCAAATATCTCTTCAAGTAAGTTCTCTACACTTATACATCTCCTCGAAATGTAATTAAACTCGGCTTAGTTCTGAAATTGTCATTTATATTGTTTTCCATGTTCAAGGATGTTGTATTGTTTACAATTTTAATGCACTTTGCACAAACAATACTGTATGTAAGGGAAAATCCACTGCTGTGAATTAATGACAGAGAGAGGTTGTGCCTGTGTGAATTACAGGGTTCCCACGCTACTTGAAAGTACTTGAATTTCAGACATATGGATTCAAGGCCTGGAAAGTACTTGAAAACAAACATAGGTCCTTGAAAGTGCTTGAATTACATTTGAAATAAATTTTGTTTATGCAGGGATTAAAGTTTTCCATCGTTATGACGGATTTCCGTCAATTGGAAAAAAAATGAGCGGAAAAGAAACGTAGAGCATTGTTGTTGTTCTGCTGGCACACCAAAAATCATTCCCGGCCACGGCTGCAGCTTCTCGGTGACAACATAGTGACACCGCTCGCATCATTCACAGTCGGGTTATTAGCAGAGAGCAGAACTTGAATTTCGGCGCGGGATTGCGGCTGTTAATTACAATTGTACTCATTCCCGCAGGTTCCGCGCTTATAACGCGATGACAGATGACGGAACGTATCATTTGCACGTGCTTTTGAGTCTTGAAAACTCACTCGCGCGCTCTCATTTTCTGTGTATGCGGGGTATTGAAATCGCATTTGAATAAGCGCTTGCTGTTCAATTTCACTTTCGATTTTGCGATATAGCGGCACTCTGTGTAAAGGGAGCACATCTTTCACTGCGTGCATAATTATTAGGCACGTTGATATTCTGATCATATTTTTTTCCAAGCACATTTTACCAATTCCAAACCACATCAATCTTAATAACTACTATTATTTTTGTATTTAATCATTTAGAAGTGATATATAATTTTTCAGCGGGGTCAGAAAAAAACAGGTGGAGAAGAAAATAGCATGTTAACTGCAAAAGAATTAAGAATTAATGTGAAGAATTAAGTGTGAAACCATCAGGAACCTTTTAGTCTCCAGTGCCACCATTTTCCAGAACTGCAACCTTCCTGGAGTCTCCAGAATTACAAGGTGACAGGTTCTCAGAGACTTTGCTTGGTAAATGATCCCCTTTTAGTCTCCAGTGCCACTATTTTCCAGAACTGCAACCTTGAGTCTCCAGAATTACAAGGTGTCAGGTTCTCAGAGACTTTGCTTGGGTAAAAAATGATCCCTACTTAATAAGAATAACATTCTGAAGTGTTGTGAAATACATGAAGACTATTTTTGTAGGCTTTATGGACAGATAAGTTGAGAGTGACTCTTGAAGGACTAGCACCACATCCTCTTGTACCACTGTTTATCTGCTGTATTTTTGTTTATTTGGTTTTATTGTGTTTGTAAATCTTGTCTTATTCCAATTCAGCTTTTGCCGTGAAGATAGACTTAGATGCTGACGTGGCAATAAAAATGAACAACTAACTAACATGTCATTTTGAATGGCCTCCACAGTCAGCTTTTTGGTGAGGAGGATGCAGATCAGGAGGTGTCACCTGACACAGCTGACCCTGAGGCTGCTTGTGAGTAATCACACAGCTACAACAACTTATTTACTACCTTGACTACTTCAGTGGTGGACATTCTTTTTTGCGTGTGGTTAAATATGCTGGAATGAAATATAAATGTATGATTTGGTGTTCTGTGAAATATGTAATGCAAGTTTGAATTGGGACTTTTTGATGACGTGAGGTTTCTGGGATGTTTATTGACTACAGGGAACCCTGCAGATGCGGCAGCCCGAGCTACCGCCTCCGATCAGGATGGAGACATCAAGCGAGTGTCTACTAAAGAGTGGGCTCGGTCCACAGGCTACGATCCTGTTAAACTCTTCAACAAGGTGCAAGTTCTGTTGCAAACTTGTCGTTAATTCATTACCCAGTCTGTTTTTTTTAGTCTAAAGTCTAAAGACTTTTTAGTCTAAAGGTGATCTTGTGCTTCCTTTCAGCTTTTTAAAGATGACATCATGTATCTGTTGACCATGGATAAGTTGTGGAAAAAGAGAAAAGCCCCATTACCTCTAGACTGGACTGAAATCCAGCAGATTGGTGTGTATTTGTTCTAGAATTATCTAGTTATATAAACAAATATAAGTAAATCTGTTTAGAAGACATGCTAATGAGGCTGTGTTGTGTGTGTGTGTGTGTGTGTGTGCGCGCGTGAAAGAATCTTCTCAGGAGGAGGCCTGTGGCACAGGTCTGAAGGACCAGCAGGTGTTGGGTGTTCAGGGTTACACTCAGCTCTTCCGCCGCAGTGTAGAAACACTCCGATCTCAGCTGATAGAGAAGGGTGAGGGTGCAGAGCTAGTCTGGGACAAGGTGAGAACTCAAAAGACAAGCTCGGATATACATAGTTTATACAGTGGTGCCAGCACTACTTGGCATATTTAAGAGGTTTCAGTTGTTTTTGTTGAATTGGCCTTTACAATACCCATAAAACGATCTATTGCCGGAACTACCTGCGACGGAAGGAATCTGCTGGAACATTGAAAATGATGGACTGGCCCCCTCAAAGTCTGGACCTCAACCCCATCGTGCAAATTTGGGGCAAGTGCAAAAGGTGGACATACCAAATATTAAAGTTAAAAGTGGACACAAACAGCACGACTCACTTCATCTGATATTTGTTGTGCTCAGAGCAACCATCTGCATGTTTCATGAACATTATGAAATGAAATCGGGTCAATATTTTCAGATCTGTCAGGTGTTCTAACATTTTTGGCCACCACGTTACCTAAATTTTGTCTCATACTAAATGTAGTTAATTCATAATAATTACTTTGAATTGATACTTATTTAGCAAGGACATATTGATAAAGTGGCAAAGACATTTCTAATGTTACAAATAATTTATATTTAAAATATTTGCAGTTCTTTTGAAATTTCTTCTCATCAAAGAATCGAAAAGAAATAGTGATGTTCAGTGTGAACTCACTTTATTTGTGCTGCTGTTTTCAGGATGATCCTCCAGCCATGGACTTCGTAACAGCAGCCGCAAACTTGCGCATGAATGTCTTCAGCATGAACATGAAAAGCCGCTTTGATGTCAAATGTAAGTGTTTGGATGGCTGTATTGCCACTGTATTGCCTTGACTTAAATTATTCAAAATTATCTTTTGAATGGGTGTTTAACAGTATTATCTAAAATTATATTAACTGTATTTTCTGCCTTTAAAATTTTTTTTTTTAATTTGTCCCATTTTTGGCTTAATAAAAATTTTTAATGCTTTATTTACCAAGAACTCCACTTCAAATTGTCAATGTGTTATAGCCTTGGCTTTAAAACAAATAAACAACATACAGTACTTCATAATCAGTTGTTTCAATAAAAGTTGGTTCTGAATTGAATGGCTTTAAATAGGGCTGGGCGATATTTAAAAAATGTATCAACGATATAATGTTTCATATCGTTCGGTATCGATAATTATTGACATTTTTTATAACCTTTTTTAAAACAGAGCAATAGAAAAAAATGTTTAAATTTAAACACTGTGTTTTTAAATTAACCCAATTTATTGAGAAAAACAACAAATATTTTTTTGTTTTAACAGTCAAACACAAAATAAAAATGTAATATCTAATTTCTAATGTTTTTTATGCAGATTAAATAGGTTTAAAGGAAACTTTTGGCTTGTTTCCCGAGGCCACAGGAGGGCGCAATGAGCAAGATAATGCAGTGCATTAAATTGAAATAACTGCAAGGAGATAACTGTCTATAAAAAAAAACGTGCATTATGTCTAAATTAACTCCTATAAATCAAACATATTTTGAACAAAGAGCCGAATCTCCCATCACACAGATTGCCTTTAAAAACATATGAGACGCAGTGAAAAGGAATTAACCTCCACAAATTCATGATGTTTTCTAAAAGTTTAAACGATTTTAACTTTGCATGGCTTTCTATACATCTCTTGTGACGCGAGTGCAGCAGGCATATTTGTCCGTCTAGAAAACGCGCTGAATATGCGTTCTGTGTGAATGGCTTGGTTTCGGTTTTAACCTAATCAAGATCTTCTAAGCATTGAGCTTCTATATTTCTCTAATATTTTGAATGAATAACGCAGCAACTGCACGTCTCGTAGGCTAGACTAACAAAACATTAAAATGCAAAACCGTCACTTT
>NW_015652173.1:1625066-1626004 GCF_001515625.1 Sinocyclocheilus rhinocerous | reverse complement strand
TATTTTAAAAAATCACTTTTTTTTTTTTTTTTTACATTTTGAGGAAAACATTGTCCGTAGAGGAGCAATTACCCTGAACTTAATCAGCTACTGCCCTTATGCAGCTTTCTCTCAAGAACAGTGTACAGAAAAAAACATACTAATTGGAGTTCTGGGAAAAATGCCAGCAAATGTTGTGGGTGACTTGACTGTAATTTTACAAAGCTGGAAAGCTGTTATGTTTATCTTTCATATTTACGGAGATACTATAGATTAGGGCTGGGCGATATAGCTAAAAAATGTATTATATAATTATTACAATTTTTTATAACCTTTTTTAAAACAGAGAAAATGTTTAAAATGTTTAAATTTAAACACTGTGTTTTTAAATTAACCCAATTTATTGAGAAAAACAACATTGTTTTAACTGTTTTAACAGTCAAACACAAAATAAAAATGTAATATCTAATTTCTAATGTTTTTTATGCAGATTAAATAGGTTTAAAGGAAACTTTTGGCTTGTTTCCCGAGGCCACAGGAGGGCGCAATGAGCAAGATAATGCAGTGCATTAAATTGAAATAACTGCAAGGAGATAACTGTCTATAAAAAAAAACGTGCATTACGTCTAAATTAACTCATATAAATCAAACATATTTTGAACAAAGAGCCAAATCTCCCATCACACAGATTGCCTTTAAAAACATATGAGACGCAGTGAAAAGGAATTAACCTCCACAAATTCATGATGTTTTCTAAAAGTTTAAACGATTTTAACTTTGCATGGCTTTCTATACTTCTCTTGTGTGAGACGCGAGTGCAGCAGTCGTATTTGTCCGTGTAAAAAATGCGCTGAATATGCATTCTGTGTGAATGGCTTGGTTTTGGTTTTAACCTAATCAAGATCTTCTAAGCATTGAGCTTCTATATTTCTCTAATATTTTGAATGAATAACGCAGCA
>NW_015652173.1:1595908-1624905 GCF_001515625.1 Sinocyclocheilus rhinocerous | reverse complement strand
CAAAGAGCCGAATCGCCATTCACACAGATTGCATTTAAAAACATATGAGACGCAGTGAAAAGGAATACAATTCGCGAGGTGTTTTCTAAACGTTTATACTGTTTTAACTTTGCATGGCTACATCTCTTGTGTGAGACGCGAGTGCAGCACTCATATTTGTCCATCTAAAAAAATGCGCTGAATTTGCGTTCTGTGTGAATGGCTTGGTTTCGGTTTTAACCTAATCAAGATCTTCTCCGCATTGAGCTTCTATATTTCTCTAATATTTTGAATGAATAACGCAGCAGCGGCGCGTCTCGTGGGCTAGACTAACAAAACATTAAAATGCAACAACGTCACTTACATCATTATCACCGCATCTCGTGCTCCACTGATGACGCTCCCTGACGCACATCTAACATTGGATTGTACTATTTTTGCATTCAAATGCAAAAGTTTATTTTAAATTCGACTAATATTCTTTTTTTATTTTTTTATTCACAATCTCCTCGTCACAGGCAGGCACAGCACTCATGTTCGTGTTTGTGTGTGCTGTCTGCGTCACTCATAGCACGTGCCTATATCGTGCACTATATCGAATATTTTTTCTATCGTTACCGAAGAGGGTGTACCGTCGATAAATATCGATACCGTTTTATCGCCCAGGCCTAGCTTTAAACTATGTTGCCTTCTCATCTAGCCATGGCAGGGAACATCATTCCAGCAATAGCCACCACTAATGCTGTCATCGCTGGTCTCATTGTTCTGGAGGCGCTGAAGATTCTCAACTCAGACTTCGACCAGTGTCGCACGGTAAGCTTGCGGTGTTACTCCTTTGACACTTTGAAACCCGAATTGCATCGTGTCCTGTCGAATCTAACACATCTTTGCATTTGTTTTTCTCACTTGGTTTAAGGTAATTACATCTCAGCAGTAATCTCAGTTGTAAAGACCTTTTTTGACCTTATTCTGTTTTTGAAAGTCTTGTCAAGTGGTATAGGTGGGAGTTATAGGGCTTGTCCAGAAACTCACACTTGTGGTCTTTGCACTTTCTTACTACTTGTATGACATATTTCCTGTATTTGGCCCAAGTGTTCAAGTGAGCATGAAGACCACAAGTGTGTGTAGAAATTCTCATTACTGGATGGGACATAGCTATAGTGTTATAAAAATGCAACCAATAAAATGTTCAACACTTTGGTTTACTACCACGATCAGCGACAGTGGACATCTTGGAACCGTAATGCAGTGTAAATAAGGGGTTATCCTAGCATTAATGGCAAGGAAAGAAAGGTGTTTTTTGAGGTAATAGTACATTAAAGAGTGATAATGGGACTTATGCACGCCAGGTGAACTGTTAATGTGTGAAAACTGTTTGCATTGCAGTTTTGTGATATATTCCTTTTCCGAATTACCTGAAAAACCATCTCATGTAAGCGTAAAAACTTTTTTGCAATTATATGGGAGTTTTTGCGAAAGTGGTGTGTTTCTATTGGGCTTATTTTAAATTCACAACTTCAATTTGCGCAATTTGAAGGGTAATGGAAATGTGGCTACTCTTGCACACTCACTTCCTATTACTTCCTTATGCCTATGGCCCATAGCCTTACTCCTATGTTGTTGTGTTTTTTTTTTAAAAAAGATCTTCCTGAATAAGCAGCCGAACCCCAGGAAAAAGCTTCTTGTACCATGTGCGCTGGACCGGCCCAATTCCAACTGTTACGTGTGTGCCAGCAAACCTGAGGTCACAGTCAAACTTAATGTGCACAAGACCATTGTGCAAGCTCTTCAGGACAAGGTACCAGTAATTTATTTCAATCCAAAAGCCTTGATGTTTGTGTGATCTCCAAGAGATTCAAGTCTGGATTTAAACGTTAGAGCGTTTATTTATGGTGTTGCTTTTTCAGATACTGAAGGAGAAGTTTGGCATGGTGGCACCAGATGTGCAAATTGAGGATGGCAAAGGAACGATCCTCATCTCTTCAGAGGAAGGAGAGACTGAAGGTGTGAATTAAGTCAGCCTCTAGAGGGCATCTTTCTCTACTATAACATACTCTGAGCTTTGTTTTAATGTGTTGGTCGCTCTGTTTCTCTGCAGCAAACAATAACAAGTTTTTGTCCGACTTTGGGATTCGGAATGGGAGCCGTCTTCAAGCAGATGATTTCCTTCAGGATTACACTCTTCTAGTCAATGTCATTCACAGGTCAGTGTGGCTTCATTTAGCTAAGAGGATGATACTTCGGGTTTCTTGAATATTAAAATGTATCTTGCATTTATTGCAGCGAGGAATTGGAAAAGGATGTCGAGTTTGAAGTAGTGGGTGACGCCCCGGATAAGGCGCCTGCACCAAGTGCCCCGGAAGAAGGGAAAAACATTGCCAACGGTAACAAAGATTCTGCCCAGCCGTCTACCTCATCTAAAGGTAAGAACAACATGGATTGCCTGCAAAACATCAGTCTTTAAAAGAAATAATTCACCTTAAAATTGGAAACAAGCAGCTTGGACATTCTGCTAAACATCTCATTTTGTATTTTACGGGTGAGAAAATTTTGTTGCATTTGAGTAATGTACTTTTCTCATGTTTACAGCAGCTGCAGAGGATGATGACGTCCTTATCATAGACTCAGACGAAGAACCGTCCTCGAGCACCATGGAAGCTTCCCCAGAGTCTAGTAACCGCAAGAGGAAGCATCATGACGCTGATGATGCTGCGTCTAAGCGTAAACGCCTCGACCAGCAGCCGGCCGATGATGATGAAGACATCATCGCTCTAGACTAGCGTCATTCACAAGATTTCACCTGCCCACAATAGAGGATTTTCCTCCAGTTGAATTTTTGTACGGTTTCTCTTACCAAACATGTAAATATATCTGTACAATATGGTTCAAGCTCAATGGATGTCGTCTTTTCCTTCTGTCCTTTGTTTTTTGGGAACAGAAAACGGCTGAGTTATGAACTACACTCGGTTAGGTTTTCCTCAAGATGGATAAAATGCTTTTCAACGTAGTATTTTTTACAATGTGTGTGTCCTCGTATTTTGCAGTGGTTTAGGAAGGCTGACAAAAGTGCTCACGGTATTTTGATGCGTTTTTTTTTCATCTTGAAAACCATATTTATTACAGTTTGTTTTTGTTGACAACCTTAGTAATATTTCTGATCACCAAGTCATTTTACAGTAACAGTGTATTACTGTATGATGGCTGGTATGTCTTCTGTTGCATTGCTTTAAAACCTCAATGAAAAATATTGTGACTTCCTTTTTTTAAGAAAATACACTTAGACAACTATTTACATCTTTGTGTTTCATTCTTATAATTTTAGTCTTTACTTGGGTAGTATAAATGAGCCCATTCCTCATTTACTGACCAAACTAAGCAGCTAAATAAACTAGGGCATCGTCTCATTTAACCTTTATTTACCATGAAAGCATGGTCTTGAAAGGGTACAATGTCCTAATTGCACTTTGTTTACATTAGAATGTTTGACGTAAGAACATTCTGTTTTCTCTTTTTTCATTACTCACGTAGATGTCAGAGTCCACCGTTCACGTGGTATTTGTCGTCAGTAGGGTTAATCGAAGATGCTACATGACACGTTAACCCTTCCCCTAGTTGGCACCTCAACTGAAATGCAAAAGTTTTTGTGTTAAGTGTCAAATTTTGCAGGAAATTGTCAACAGTTTATTTGGTCAAGATACTTTTTTCTGTGTGAATACTATGTTTGCAGAAAAATCTTTTACAGACAAGGAATTAATACCATCTCGTGTCCATTCGGACCAATTTTCGTTTCGCAAACGATGAAAAACGCAGAAAATATAGAAACTATGCTTCCCAGTGCTCACAATGACTAGCTGTTGAGATGCATTATTATGGGATTGAATGAGTGCACTCCATAGTGTCCACCATGGTTTCAGACACTACCACAAATGTCTGTCCGCTTAAATTGTAAACTATGGGTCGTTTTTTTTCATGAATTGGTTCACATAACCGGTTTTGTTCTGAACTCACTTTTCGCACAATTCAAACTCACTGACAAGTCTTTATTAAGACGTTAGTTTTCCACAGTTTTTTTTTTCTGTTTGTATTTATTTGTAATCATCTATCCCGGTTCAGTTTGTCAAAAACTTAATTTAGAGCCTAAATTTTATTTGCATTTAGAATAAATTATATTAAAATAATTTACATTACTCCGTGGAAAACTAACACGTCTTAATATATCGGTTATGTGAACCGATTCATGAAAAAATATTACCCATATTTATATATTATATAAACTGGGTAATAATGGCGACAATTTTGGAAAATATATATATTTATATGTGTGTGTGTGTGTGTATATATATAATATTTTCCACTAAATAATGGTCACCATTATTATATTTACATATATAAATAGGTAATAATATTGTAAATAAATTCCCTAAGTCTTGAACGTGACAACCATTTCCTCGTGTCCTGTCTCGTCCCTCCTATGCATATAATTAAGCCCTAACGCCCCTCAGTGGATGAAGCTGATTGGATTGAGTTTGGACACCCCGACCCCCAGCTGGACGTAGTCCAGGGGATATTTAAATATAATGGGATATTTAAACCTGTCCGTCCACATGCACGTCATTTTAGTCCTGCTGCCTTGACTACAGTGAAAAGCTGTGAGTTTCGTAAGACCCACACAATTGGAAACCTCTAGATCTCCGTTCGGAGGTTGGTAGGTGTTGTTAATCAGCCCTTTTTGCCTTCATCCGCCAATCAGTAGGGCGCGAGGGCAAGCTGGGTGTTGTTGGCACAAGTTCGGCACGAGAGCGCACGCGAAAGGACAATATTTCACATGCCGTGGCGTGACGGCATGACTATATAATTAATTTTTAGGTTATTAAAGTAAACGGTCAACATCATGGTGACACTGACTGCGATCGTCGCGCCTCTCGGTCGGCAGATCCACAGGCATCTGGTGAAGCATGTCAGAAGCCAGCGCTGGATACCATCTCGGACATGTAACTTGTCTGCATGCTCCAGCAAATTAGTTCTCAGTCGAGGTTAGTGCATTTTTTTGCCTTAACATTTTTTGGTTTGTGTCATGATAGAAATCCCACCACCTTGTTTTGGTGAGTGGTCTTTTTGCTAGACTATTTGTGCACTATTTACACCACTAGGGTTTATTACAGATGTTGTAATGTCCTTTATGACTGGGCTGATGATTATACGGTCACAATGTGTATGTTTATTATCAACTAAATCGCCTTCCTGAATTACTTCCGGGTTTTGCGTGAAATGGAATGTTTACATGAAACACGGCGGGAAATGATCACTGCATTGAATGTGTCAGGAAGCTGCAGTAGTTTATCATGTTTTTGTTGGTAAATGAACCTTGAGTGCTATCATTAAGGATGTATGTACTAACCCCATCAGTTTACTTCGTGTTTTACATGTTTCACATGTCACTGTTTTTCCACAAGCCCCGCCCATGAGAGATATGGGCCATGTTTATTATGTCTGCAGAACATTCATTGAAAACGGCCTTGAAGATGCAATATAAGTCACACGAGACAGAGTGTATCTCATTAAAGGACAAATAAAACAGTTTTCCCCCTCCATAAGAGCTCTTTAAAAAAAGAAACTGAATTTTATCAGTTTTTAGTAGTATGAGTGTCAATTTGTTGATTTGTTCTTGATAATTACTGATAATCAAACCAAGCAGATAAAGAAATTTAAACGGGGTACAAGATGGGGTCTATCTATCTATCTATCTATCTATCTATCTCTATCTGTATTCTGTATGTTTTGATAAGGTATGTTTTTATTTTGCTGTTTTTGTCTCATTGGTTGTAAAAACCAACAGTTTTTGAAATGTTGTATTTTTTTTTTTACTTTTTAAAAAGCTGGCGTTCTGCCTACTTAGACAGCATTTTGGGGCATCATGCTTGCATTTACACAGTTTTGATGGCTGAAATCCTGCCTAGATAAACACAGACCTAGTTTTATCTGTTTCCTTATCCTGACTGGTCATTTTCTTCCCAGTGCATCCGATGTGGCAGGAGCCGCTCGACATTCCTGGTGGAGATCGCCAGTCGCCTATTGACATTGTGGTGCGTAAAAGCGTCTTTGATCCACAGCTCAGACCTCTGAAGGTACAATATGACCCAAGGACCTGCCAGCAGATCTGGAATAATGGCTACTCTTTTCTGGTTGAGTACGACGACACAACTGACAAATCCAGTAAGTTACCTTCATTGTCTTCATAACAAAATGGTCCATAGTTGTGACAAAAAAATCTTCTGAAAGAAGAAGATCCCATATTAACTGATTCTGATTTTACAATAGTAATACTAGGAACTATATTACTTTGGTGGAGACTCTGCTTGCTGAGTATGGTACATTTTTGTAAGGAAAAATAATATTTATGTTAGCTTTATCCAAGTAGGAATTTCCAAGGTGTTACCAAGAACACAACAAAAACATTTTGTTTTTAATTGTATTATTGTCTAATAACTCTGCCTGAAATGAAAAAATCAGCTGTTCTGTGGTGTGAGAAAACTCTAAACTCGCATGAATCTCTTTTAGCTCTGAAAGGAGGCCCATTGGAGGATCAGTTCAGACTGTGTCAGTTTCATTTTCACTGGGGAGAGAACAACGCCTGGGGCTCTGAACACTCCATAGACCGCCGCCTTTACCCTGCTGAGGTATTTTTAGTACTTATGTAAAAATGAAGAACACAAAATCACTCCATTACTTACTTAGTCATCTTTTTGAGCCATCTGAATGTCGTTTTTACTATGAGGAAGTATTTCTCTCTTGCAACACAGACAGAGCTTCTCTATAACAGAGGGCGGAGGCTTTACCGTTAGGAACGGCCTGCTATTTCTATTGTAAGATAGTCACCCTCGATAAATATGTGGCACTAACCCAGGACAAGTACACTGTACTGCTTTAACTCTGAGCCAATTACATAAAGAGACATGTGTGAGCGACTTTACTATGCCAAAAAGCCAAGTTTGCCTTTGTTAGCGCTGGTGAGAATGTGACCTCCTTACTGCTCTCAACACTCCTTTAGCTCTACTGATTTGTCTCTGAGCGTGTGTGTGTGTGTGTGTTTAACAGCTCAAATTTCAGTCCTGTAAATGTATCCTGTATTGCGTAAAGTGGTTTCATTCCCGCCTCCTTGGTTAAATCGAATCGTTCCAGAATGAATGGAGTTCTGTCCATTTGTACGGGTGTTGGTTTAAACCATTGCGGTACGTCAAAAGCACAAAAACTAGCTATGTTTAACTGCAGGATTGTGTAACAGGACGAACGACTGTAGTAACCTGAACCAAATGAAAGGCATTATGGGAAATGTGCTCATTAGTATCATTCATACTGGCATGGGTGTGTATCTTTTCTGTGTCATCACAGCTTCATCTTGTTCACTGGAACTCGGACAAGTACAGTTTGTTTGAGGAGGCTGTTATTGAGGAGAATGGACTAGCTGTTATTGCGGTCTTTCTGAAGGTACTGATGTGTGTAATCATTATCAAACTTCTTTTTCTTAGATCTTTAAGCTTAGAAGGCTTTTGTAATTGCAAAAAAAAAAGTACATTTGATTTGTGTTTTTCACAGATTGGAAAGAGACACGAGGGTTTGCAGAAATTGGTGGATGCCTTGCCTGCAGTCAGGCACAAGGTAAGGCATGATTAAACTTTTTATGTTTTGTACACTCTGAGCGTCGGCTTTGTTGTGAGATTAAGATCCTCAGAGCGTGATGTTTTGGAAACAGTGGGATGAGGGATAAACTTGTTCATACATTTTGTTTTATACTTTCAAAGTATGTAATATCCTCATCCTTTTCCATCCAGGATAGCGTGGTAGAGTTCACCAAGTTCGACCCTGCATGTCTCCTCCCGGAGAAAATCGATGATTATTGGACATATGCAGGTTCTCTGACCACTCCTCCTCTTACTGAGGCGGTGACATGGATTGTGATGAAACAGCACATTGAAGTCAGTCATGATCAGGTAGGAGGCCGATATGTTTGGGGAATGTGAAATGTGGAATTGTGGAAATTAAGGGGATATTTTTTCCCTGATAGCAAATTTAACAGTACAACTGGCCAACTGATCTTATTAGAATAGCTCAGCTTTTTCCATATTCCTATGTGTCAGCTTGTTTAAATGTTTCCTCCTATATATTTTTTTCTTTCTTTCGAAAGCCAACACAATTGCTGCAATTGCATTCTCTTGGTACATATCTTTTTCTCCCTTTGTTTGTCTGTTTGTATTGCTTTATTTGCTTAAAAAAAGAATAGCTCCGCTAGAAAAACATATATGTTTTTGCAAATTAAAGTAATTGTGTAATATAAATTACACAATTATAAGTTCACCCAAAAATGAAAATGAATTACCCTCATGTTGTTCCATAGACAGCAACGCAACTACCACTTTCAAGGCCCAGAAAAGTAGTAAGAACGTCAGTAAAATAGTCCATGTGACTTCAGTGGTTTAACCGTAATTTTATGAAGTTATGTGAGAATTTTGTGTGCACAGAAAACAAAAATAACAACTTTATTCAATAATCTCTTCTCTTCCGAGTCTTGAAGCACGTTCATGACAGTACCACAGTAAACACCAATTACCAATAAAGTAATTATTTTGTTGCATAAAGTCATTATTTTTGTTTTCTTTGCACACAAAGTATTCTCATACCTTCATAAAATTACATTTGAACCACAGATGTCACACTGACTATTTTAATGATGCCTTTACTACTTTTCTGGGCCATGAGCCGGGTAGTTGTGTTGCTGGCTATGCAGGGTCAGAGAGCTCTCGGATTTCATCAAAAATCAGTAGTTTTAGTTAAGTGGTACATCCTTGTTTGCTGCAAGGGAATTTCTTTTTTTATGCATGAAACTGCACAATGCCTTTCACTTTTGATTGGTTTTTAGATGTTAAATAATCTTAAGTAAAATGTTAAATAATTAAGTATAAATAATCTTAAGTAATAAACATGTAGAGAGAAAATTGTAAATATTTTAAGACTACGTTTAAATATTGCAGTTTAAATAAGACTAGAAATATAGTCTTTATGAAAGGTGCACTAGACATTTAGAGGTGTCAAAGGAAGAGGAGTAGATTAATGCACACAACTGTTTAGTGAAGATGCATTACTGTACGTGCTGTGTACTTCAGAATTATATAGAATAGTTTATCATCACTTGTGCCTTTTTCATTGTACTCTGTTATCTGATCAACTGCACAAGTGGTTGCCCATAATTGCCTTTCGGCAAAACGTGTGCCTCCAGATAAAGTCTCTTATAGTCATTGTTGTTCTCATCCATTAAGCTCATGATAGTAATTATTCATCTGTTGATCTTTAAAGTGTATTTAGTGTCAGTGATTTTAAAAATAATAACAGAGAAACTGTGTTTAGTGTTTATGTAAGAATGTCTTGTAAAATGTTTTTGGTAGCACCTGGGTGTGTCTTTCCACTCTGTGGCATGAAATACCTTTGAGAGAGGGACCTCTTTATTTTCGAGCATGTGTGTTTTATTAAATTTCTCCACTAGAGGCACACATGAGACCAGGCACAATGTAGAAATGAGATCTACAGTAAGACCAATTGATTGTTATAGGCTAGTTTAATCTTGGTCATTCCGTTTTCCTTTAAACGTGCTGTAAATGGCAATAAGAATGAAACCGTTAAAATGAGACGCTAAGATTGTTTGAAACGTCCAGGACCTGTAATATTATTTATCTGTAAATTAATTGTGCATTTACATCATGGGGAGTTTGAGGTTTTTGGATTGCTGATAATATTTAGAAGGTGGTTGAGAAGTAACATCAATATTCAGTTGTTTCAGGGAGTGCAGAAACAGCAGAAGTTCAGCATGCAGCTTTATAATTGCCAAGAGGCGCTGGTCTCTTTGTGATAGCCGAATAACAATGTTCTTGTATAAACTGTCCCTAAAGTGGCCTCTCGTTTGAATGGGCCACCTGGTTTTCTCCCTATTGGGTTCATGGTTGAAATTCAGAGTGATACTAACAAGACTGGAAAGCTGGATTTGCACTGTACAAACACTAGATTACATGGAGAATGGGATCCATTCCCTACACTTGCCCAAGTCTTTAGCTGCTCTCAGAGTAGTGAACATTCTTTCACATCAGGAGGCCCTGGAACAATGTTTTCTCATTGAAGCAGAGTTTGAAGAGCATATGAAGACACCTTTTGATGTTTTGAATTTGAATTATGCAGTGGATGAATTATCGTTTGAGGTTTTGTGACATTCTGATTCTTTGCTGTAGTGGGTTGGCATGAGGGTCATTTGTCATTTGTATTTTAATGTTTTCCCCTCCACACACTTTTGGTAGGATTTTGCCTCTGTTTAGTGCTTTTTAAGTAGCTTGAGGCCTTCCATTTTTAAGGGAAATTAATAATCACAGTTTAACACTAAAACTAGTTTTGTTTTAAAGACAGCCTCGTCCTTCACTTATCTCAAGTCATTTTCATAACTGTCACTTGTGCTGCCTTTTATACATTTTATGATGCAAATGTATGCAGAACTTTGTTGGATTGCATGCAAACGCTGTATTTTATTCATTTGTTTTGTGGGATTTTTGTAGGAACCTGAAGTCTTTTTACATTTGGGCCATTTTTGGTTGATTTAGTTTTGTTTTACATTTGGGCGGACACAAGCATGTGCCCTAGGGATTTAGGCAGGACGAAGGTGGTGCCGTAGGTTTTATGGAGGCCCCATCCCAGCAAGTGTTGTTGCACCAGGTGCTGGTTAGGTCCGGACTAAGCAGAGGGGGAGCCTACAGACCCAGAGGTGAACATCAACAAATGCACAATGTTTCTACTCATTCATGCTGTCTGATGTACCCGCGGTTTCACAGACAAGGCTTAAAGGGATAGTTCACCCAAAAATGAAAATTCTGTCATCATTTACTCATCCTCATGTCGTTCCAAACCTGTATGAGTTGCTTTCTTATGTTGAACATAAAAGAAGATATTTTGAAGATTGCTGGTAATCAAACAGTTGGTGGTTGCCATTGACTTCCATAGTGGTTTTTTTTCCTACTATGGAAGTCAGTGGCAACCACCAACTGTTTGATTACCAGCAATCTTCAAAATATCTTCTTTTATGTTCAACATAAGAAAGCAACTCATACAGGTTTGGAACGACATGAGGGTGAGTAAATGACAGAATTGTCATTTTTGTGTGAACTATCTCTTTAAGCCTAGTCCCAGACTAAAATGTAAGCCTAAACTGTTTCAACTGAAAGAAACTTGCACTGATTGATCTTAAAACATGTCAGTGCTTTTGTTTTGTCTCAAGATACACACCAGTAATGTTTTTTTCTAAGGCACGTTTATAAAAATTGCTTAAATGTCCTAATTGAACTATGGCCTAATTCTGGCTTTGTCTAAGCCCTGTCTGTGAAACCAGGCCGTTGTGTATTAACATTTTAATGTGTAAAAATGAAAAAAAATAAATAAATAATAATAATAATTGAGCTATGTCTTTATTGGTGGACTGTGAAATCACTATTTTAGATTTAAACCCTTATTTGAAAATGAATTCATAGTGTAACATTAATTATGTAGTTATATAATGTAACATTATATATCATTTTTTAGGTGTACTGTGAATTTAAAGGCTAAAAAAAGTTAAGGCTACTTTTGTTTTATGTTATTGCAAACATTGTTGAAAGGTACTTTTTTTTAGCACTGTTAACACTGTTAAGGTGCTTTGAGTACTCATTTTTGATAACCATGATATGTATTCTTCTCTAAGAGTAAAGAAGATTCCAGGCAATAACCCCAAAACAGTGGAGAGCAAGTTTCACATTAGTTGGAGCTAGACAGCACCTTAAAAAACAATAGACCGACAATAAGGCCGGGGTGTGGGTGTTTAGAAAGGCTGGGGAACCTGGATTGAGTTTTGTCTCAAACTTGGTTCAAAAAGATTCCGTTCCATGTTTGTTGTTCTTGGTTGCATGAGTTATAAAAATGGGACGAGACACTGGGTTTTTGCGTATCCCAAACACACCATGGTTTCCCATCATTGTGTGAGAGCATTTGGAAACATGCTCTTTGAGCTCTAGGAAAAACAAACTATAGGTGAATTGATTAAAGAGCAGCAGATCAAGACTTCTTCTTTGAAAAACGCTGGAGACGGGTCACAGTTGTGATCAATAAAAAGAAGTTATGCAACTGGAGTATCTCAAGGGATAGTGGACGCTGATGTCTTCTGTGGTCTCTTTAGCTGATGATCAAGCATCACTAATTGAATAGAAGTTACAGATGAAAGCTGCTAATGTCAGGCTGCTTCCTCTACTATGGTTTTGTTCTTCAATATTTTTGCAGGTTATTCTTAGACAAAAAGAAAACTCCATTCAGTCCTATTTGCTTTCTATAAACAGGAACCTATGGCTTAAAGATGTTTCTCAGAACTCCAATCCAGTTGCTTTCCTCCCTAAATCAAACAAACTGGGAAAAAAATGTACATCTAAAAATATACATTAAATCTTGTCCAAAACCCAACAGGCCCTCCGAAGTTTCACTTGCAGATGAGAGCTGATTGTTTTCTACTTTTAATGATAACCAGCCCTTGTGGTACCAGGGAACTGAGACACCTGCACCCCTCTCTCCTATAGACAAAGAAAACTGAACTCTTAAATATCAGGGCACAACACAGCAGCAACCATGACGTATCAAATAAAAAGTCACCCGCTGTCTCATTTATCTTTAAGCTGAGCAAACATACACCATAAATACAATTTAATTCTCGTGATGGGGAGGCTAATGTAAAAAAAATTGCAAATGAGAGCATGTGCAAAGAGAATGCAGGTGGCAGGTTTTTCTCAAACATGCCTTGATGAACAATCTTAAAACCGGTCATGAAGTTCATAAGTATTAGTACAACACACTTGCCCCCTGCAGATTATACTCTCCAGGTCATCAGAGATTGATACCTTGTAGGCATGTGACATGCAAGTCTTTCTCTTTGAAACACAAAAGCTTTTGGATGAAATCTAAGTTGTTGTTTTGTTTAATTTGAGAACCAATATCTTTAAAGCCCACAGGGATGTGACATTTGTGATGTTTCAAGGGCCTTTACCTGCAAACAGGAAATTAGCAGGGACAACTTTGTTATTTTTTCATATGTTTCTTCAGACATTACGATCAAAGGAATTTGAGTCTAAAGAATTTTCAAGAGCTGAAACGACAAGTTATGGTAATTCATGTCTAGCCAAGGATTATATTCTAAATATTTAAAATAGAAAACGTCAGACTAATTAGAAAAACTCATCATCTAGAAGGGTTTCCCGATCAGTTCACATAGCCTAGGACTTCAATGTGGAATGGTGGAACTGCAGGGGGTTTGTAAGATTGTGCTAGAAATGCTAATACCAAATGAAATTAAAAATGTGTAAATGTTAAACCAAAATATTTTTTAGAATATTCTAGTATTGTATACTTGCTTTCTAAAGCCTTCAAACTATAGTTTTTCATACTATTCAAAATATTTATATCAAGAGAAATAATTTACCACATTGATTTTCATAAGCTTGTAGCCTACACTGTAAAATCTGTGAAATTTATGGTAAATAAAAAATAGCAGTGGTGGTTGCCAGAACTTTATCGTAAAAAATGGAGGAAACATTTTAGGTTTTAAAAATTAAACTTAAACTTTTAAAAAAATTATTTCATTTCATTAACTGTTAATTCACAAACTTACCAAAGCAGTCTACTAAAATCTGTTTTGTAATACACTGACAAACACCAATAAACAGATGTAAGCCATGTGATGAATGAAAGATCATCACAAGTTAGTAAATATTAATATATAGAAGGTACAGTGTCATGCACACAAATAGCCTACAAAACACCATGGTAGCACACAACACTAAAATAACGCAATAAATATTAATTTAACATAAGATGTAACATAAAACCATAACATAACAGATTAGGAAAATCTAAGAAAAAACTAATTTGAGGCATCACAAAGAAAATTCTGGGCATGTCGGTCTATGTTTTTTTTTTCACTGACTTCATTTTCATTTCCAAAAACTGTAAACAGTATTTTACTGTGAAATTTTTACCTTGTATAAAGGAACTTAATGTATATTAATACATTTTTACAGTAGCATTTTATCATAGGCTATTTTAAAATTTTAAAACTGTAATTAGATAAATTATTATATTTATTTAAATGTTATAATGTAACTTGAAATCTCAAGGTTTACTTATGAGTTCAACTGAACTGAAAATTTAGGAAAAGCCCTGACCGCTCAATAATAGGAAATTCTTCCAGTAAAGGAGACTCTAGAGGGCGATATAAACCTCAACTATAACACTTAATGACCCTACTAGGAGGAGGAAAGAGGCAGGCCGAATCAGGAGATGCTTTTGTGTTTCTACAACGTTGACACGCTTCAGAATAGTGATGGGAAGTCCGGTTCTTTTCCGCGAACCGGTTCTTTCGGACAGTTCGTTTCAATAAACAGGTTCAAAAAACCACTTCGTTCGCGAACCGGACATCACTACTTCAGAAACCACGTTTCTGTGAGTCAGAGCGGACTCCACGGTACCACCGTGCATCAGCAGAGCCCAGTCTGAGGGAGCTGAACAGGTCGTTTTCACACGTAATACAGCAAAACAAAGCGTCTGGCTTTGTTTGACAAGAGGAAGCAATGTCAGGGTTGAAGAAACGGAGTTCAAACACGTCTGCGGACCGGGATGAAGCCGACAAGCAAGTGACGGAGAAGATGCTCTCCAGCAGAGGTGGGAATGGCAACATGAGCCGACCAGGAGACGGCACGCCTGAAAGCCCCACCGCAGATATTACCTCAGCGGATGGAGAAGAGACAGTCGTGCTGAAAAGAACTATAACTCTCGTCAACGGCGTGGCCATTATTGTAGGCACCATTATTGGCTCTGGCATCTTCGTTACACCGACGGGAGTGGTGAAAGAAGCCGGTTCAGTCGGGCTGTCGCTGGTCGTGTGGACTGTATGCGGCGTCTTCTCCACTATAGGCGCTCTGTGCTACGCCGAACTGGGGACCACCATCACCAAATCTGGGGGTGACTACGCTTACATCCTTGAAGTTTACGGCTCCCTACCTGCGTTTCTGAAACTCTGGATCGAGCTTCTCATCATCAGGCCGTCCTCGCAGTATATTGTCGCCTATGTTTTCGCTACCTACCTCCTGAAGCCCATCTTTCCCAACTGTCCTGTTCCCGAGACGGGGGCTAAGCTTATCGCCTGCCTGTGTATCTGTAAGTAACCTGTTACCTACCTCGCTAGGTGACATAAAAGTTCGTTTACTCATTTATTCCGCAAATAAACAATATGACTGAGGGCTTAAGTCACTCTTTATGGTAAATCTCCTCAATTCAACGGTTTACCTGTCATCTCACGTGCCATTCACGCGCTTCATCTTCAACGTCCGAAACGCGTTCAAGTCTCCTCATGTACAACGTTTCTCACTAAATTATAAATATAAACGATTTTAACTACATATGTGACAGAAAATGTGTAATTAGAGACAGAAACGCCGTGTGTCCACACTGCTACGGCGTGTGTAGCCTATAGGAGGAACTGAGTATGTTGAAAAGGTGCAGACAAATTTCATCATCTAGTGCGGATGATGTAGGGAGGAAGTAGAAGTGGCACGCGCTGCTTTGGCGGGCTTTATGCAAACTAATTGCATTGTTAGTATTATTAACGCACCAATTTAGCGTCGCTTTAGTATTAATTATATTTTGATTATAAATGGATATTTTGAGAAAATGCAAATCCGTTTTTTTCCCAACATGGAAATGAAAAAGCAGAGTAATTATGAAGTTCATGTTAGATGTTTTAAGTTATTAACCAATGGTAGTAACATAAATCATGTTGCATGAGCTTCATAATTAATCCACTTTGTTTCCTCAGAAACTCCACTTATATGTAACTTCATATGATAACAAGCATGTCTAAACCAAGATTATTCATTATTATGATCAGGTTACTGTATTCTCTTTTTGCCATAAATTGTGTGTGTGTTTCTTGCATTAAGCGTACCAATAGGAGGACCAATAGGAGTTTATGAATTCAGCCCTGCAGCGCTACAATCACAGATCTTTGACATGCATGCTCATGGCAATATGTTACGGTTGTGATTTACCACGGCAGCCATGCGAGTAATGCAGCCCTCCTGCAGGTTTAAACCAGTCAGGATTAGGAGAATTAGCTCAAGCCCTCATTAACAATTGGCCAACAAATTAAAACCCATATTTCTCTCTTTCTCTCCCTGTCTTTTTCTTTGTCTCCTCTTTCTTTCTCTCCTCCCCCTTTCTCATTTAGGCCAGATGAATGCTTGATTGGGGTACAGGAATGCATATTGTTTGTGATTGTGTTCTTTGTGAACACAGCACTCACTATCCGTTGTAATCTCGCCTTGTTAGTGGCGTGTCTAATCCTTCCATATGAACTCACATGACGAGACAGAAAGGGAGGTAAAGATGACTATAGCCATACGTTTAAGATGAGCAATGGCAGGTTACAGGATTAATACCAACATTGATACAAACATTGAGAGTTCAGCCGGAGTGCTCAGTTTTATGTTTCGGTACCTCATAGACAGTATTTGGGTCTGTTGGTATAGCAGCTGGCCACTGTTCCCCTGACCCATTTTCTCATGTGTTTTAAGGTCATGATTAAAAAGGGACTCCAGGATTGGTTCGTTGCATAAAACTACGCTGTGTATCCATGGGAGAGGCCCCCTGAGTGGGACCATGCTCCTGCCGTAGGGAAGCTCAGGGAGGAACCTCTGTCTCATGATCCCTAGTCTATTAAGAACGAGAACTGCAATGCCTGACAGAGTAATACAACAGTGTGCGCATGTGTTATTGTGTGAGGGGACCCAGGCCCTACTGTCCTACCCGATACAGACCCCCTTTTGTACTTTAGAGGCACACAAAGGCTGGCGGGCTTCGCCTCTCTGTTTGGTGCTTTGACCGATTTACAGCTAATGCTGCTTTGAAGTATTTGTTAGTTAATCACATTTAATAGGAAGCTTGGAGCCAGGGGCTGGAGGCTGAGGTGGTAGGAGCTCATGATTTTTATTATTCCCTCAAAATCGGTTTACCAGTATTTGGTCAGTGAACTTTTAAGTTTCATTCAGGCCGTGGCACCTATACCTGCTCATTTTATATTCATACACCCATTCTTTTTCCAAACCATGTCTGGTTCCCCAGTGCCTTGGACTGTAGGCAGGGAAACACCCTCATAACTACTGACAATTTCCAGTTCATTTGTGCTCTTTGGATAATGGGGGAAACCCAGACTAACACAGGGAACATGTAAACTCCACAGAAAGGCCTCATTGCTCAACAGGGACTCAAATTGGAGACCTTCTTGCAGTCAAATGCTTTACTATATTAATAAAGTTAGAAAATGTGTCATAAAATGTAATTTTATATATGTAAAATACATAATTTTATATATATATATATATATATATATATATATATATGTTTAATACATATATTATTGTTGTAATATTAGTATTAAAATTGTACTGTTGTAAAATTAAATAATAATAATAATTATTATTATTATTATACACTGTTTTTATTTTACAGTAAAAAGTGTTACTATAGTAATATATTTCTTTATTGATTTGCTTAGTTTTAATAATTTAATAAAATAATACTAATAATATTAATTATTGTTATTAATATTACATTGTTGTTATTATTGTCAGTGTAAAACAGCAGTGTAAATGTGGCCTGAGACAACTCGTTTTTTTTAACCTAAAATTTGAAAAAAAGAAGAAGAAAACATGCATAGCAGACATAGAGCTCTGTTAAATTTAAATAAAAACATTTAAATTTGCAATAAAAAAAATGCAGTTAGATTTGTTTCCCAAAATCATTGCCCACAAGGCTATCCACCCCAACAAAGCCAATCAGTCTTATTCAGTATATTGTGTGACACGGTAGGATTTCTGTTAATCGCATTGAAACAGAATTAAACAAACAAAAATGGCAAGTGGATTGAATAAGTAGGGCGAGGCATTTATGTATGATTCAGGTAATAATTATCTGCAGATCCACCCTATAATACAATCCAACCCCATTAGGCAGATTATTGTGTGCTGTAGCATATAATATTCCTATTATTAATTATTCATTTGAACCTACATGTGGTGCTAACATTTCAAGATCGGACAGATAGTTCTTTCACCAAATTTTATTTGATGTCTGTTTTTCCATTCAACCTTAATAAGTTTGGCAGCCATGCTGTTTCATTTAAAAAAGTAGCACACCAGATCATGCTGCCACGTGTATAGCTGCAATGTAAACAGCGCTTTGCGGACGACACCTCCTCTGAGTTAAAGTGTGGATGACAAATTCTAGCCTAATTAGTTTACCAAGTATTTAGGTTAACTTCCTCTGAGCCTCTGTTGTGAAAGACTAAAAATAAGTGCCTGTCGTTCTGTTTCTCCCGCCATCTCTCCCTATAGTGTTGTTGACCGCTGTCAACTGCTACAGCGTGAAGGCCGCCACAAGGGTTCAAGATGCCTTTGCAGCTGCTAAGCTACTCGCCCTGGGCCTCATCATCATTATTGGCTTTGTGGAGATCGGCAAAGGTGGGTAACACACAAACACTTCCAACATGTACACCAACAATCAGTCAGTTAACTAAACAACTGCTGAGGAATGGAGTGGAAATACTGTAGTTTTGATTAATGACGGTGTTTTCCATCATTAAAATGAACCCATACGAAGAGTTTATGATTGTAAATTCAGGCAGAGCAATTGTATTTATGTTTTCTGGAATGAATAAAGAGTTGTATGGTCTTAGGTAGGCCTTGGCTTCAGTGTTTATTTATTTTTTTATGTTTATTTTTGCTATGGATACAATGTAGCGTTCCAACAGTGGGTGAAAAGTGTCTTCAAGCTACACAAAGTTTGAGTCCAAGTTCAGTTCAACATCAGCCTCATGCAAAAAATGACTTTTTCGATTAATAGGGTACAAATTGGTGTCCCGCTACTTTTTTAAAGCAATAAATGCGCAGTTAATAAATAAACTATTAGCTAACATTTAATTAATTAGTTTTAAAAACAGCAAATATCCTACCTCAGTGCTTCTGGACTTCTTGACTGTATCCAACTATTAAAATCATACATTATAACTTTTATTATTTTACTCATTTCACTTTTAATATCATGCAAAATATAATTTTGTGTTATATTTCTGAGCCAGTTGACCCTCTTACTAAAAAAATTATGAAATAAATAATTTTCTTTTATTTATGTATATATATATATATATATATATATATCATTATCCCCAAACTAGCTAGTTTTTTCTTTTGAACTTTTTCATCAAATTTTATTTAATTTGAATTTATATAATTAGATTTTTATATTCAATATACTGTTTATTTCTAGAAAATAATTAAATCATAATGTAATATATAAATCAAATGTAAAAATCAAATTAATTAGCAATATTGGATCAGCTCAGCAATCTTGATTCATGCCATATTGATATGTTGGTACTTCATGTTGGTACTTCAACTCTTTTAGAACTCTTTTTGGACTCTAATTACAGTTGTATAGTTGTGGACCAGTCCGTTTAGCAGGGAATTGTAGACCTACTGAATGTGCAGCCAAAACAGCAGCTCTGATTGTTTGTTACTGAGACACTAAAGCACTGACAGCAATAGTCTAGACTAGAGAAAGAGTGAGCAAACAAAAAGAAAGAGCAGTTCAAAGATTTGTAGTACGAGCTGGCAGACTTTGCCGCCAGACTTGACATGAACACCTGTAGTTTGTTTAAATGGTCACAGTCACCAACTGGAATTAACATCAGTGATTTCATGGAAAGTAACATTTACATTTCTGCATGTAGCAGATGCGATTTTGGGCGCATTGTTCCGTTAATAAAATTTTTTGGTTCGGTTTCTGTTTCTCATTAGCTTACTGGTTTAACCTCACAAATTCAGAAAGGAAAAAGAGGATTTCACAGTCTGAGATGCAGATTAACAAAGGTCCATTCACTTGGTGCATGTCCGTGTCTACTGCACAAACAAAGGCCTGAAGCTGGTATCACTGACTCAGTTGTGAGTCAGTGAAACAGGACAGGTTAATTCGAATGGATTATTAGCTCTTCTTTGCATCTTTTATCTCCAATCCACCCACTCTCACTGCCCACAACAGTGGACGTGTAGTGACAGACAGCAAGGTAGTTTCTGAAAGAAAGGAAAATGAGAAGGAGACGCCATGCTGATGTTGATTATTGAATATTGGAGCCAGAACTGTAGGGCACGTCTCTTCTAATTGGCCTGCCTCACCCAAATTTTGCCTAGACTGCCAAATTTTGGGCTTGCCTTTGGGTGTTGGTTTCTTTGTGGTTAAGCCTCAGAACTTAATCTTTAGTTGCTGAGGTTGCCACATGTACATCTCTCTCATGGTAGAGAGATGCTTCTAAAGCAGCATTGTTCAAAAGTTCCAAAAGTTAATTTGAACTACCGTTTAAAAGTTTGTGGGTTTAAAAATGTTCTTGAAAGAAGTCCCTTCTGCTCACCAAGACTGCATTTATTTGATCTAAAATAGAGTAAAACAGTAATATTGTGAAATATTATTACAATTTAAAATGTTCTTTTTTAATATATTTTAAGATGTTATTTATTCCTGTGATGGCAAAGCTGAATTTTCAGCATCATTACTCCAGTTTTCAGTGTCACAAGATCCTTCAAACATCATTCTAATATGCTGATTTGGTGTTCAAGAAAAATCTCTTATTATTATCAAGATTGAAAATTATTGTGCTGCTTAATATTTGTGTGCAAACCGTAATTTTCTAGATTCTTTGATGAATAGAAATACGTCCCAGAATGCATTGCTAACTTAGTGAAAAAGAAAATCCAAGATGGCGGATGAGGCAATAGTTAACAAAATATATATACATTGCAATTGGTTCGTTTTTTTGGAAATAGTATTTTAGCTGATATATTTATGTATTTTTAATCTGAGATTTTGATTTGCGGTTGTGCTTTATGAGTATTGCATTTTTAGCTTAGCCACATGGTAAAGTCAAATTAGTATTTACGAGTTATGTAGTTGTAATTGTGATGCCAAATGCATTCAGGTCACTTTGGTCAGAGCAAGAGAAGATTTTTAGCTACTTCTACAAAATGATGAATAAAGAATGTGCATCAGATGTGTTTTTGCTTTTTTAGGTTTTTATTTAACTTATGAAGGTGCTATAAATTAATCATTATGTATTATATCGTAATTGTACAATAATACCATATTTTAAACATGCAACTACTTTGTACATACGTGTAAATGAAAAAAATTCCGTTCCATGAATTTCAACAAATTTACCATCAATATCAAGATTCTGCATCTATTGCGTAACCATATTTTGTCACTGAGATGCTCACAACTCAGAAACTCGGAGTTTCCCAATCATAATTACGACATTGTGGATGCATTCATGTGCATTCAACCCGTAAATATGATCTTCTCGACATGACTTGAACACACCAAAATTCTATTTAAAGCAGTTGCGAGTTGATTCTCTCCTGTGAGGTTGACTCCTTTCAAATCAGACATTTATGACTTTCCATTTTAGTTAGAATGCCTCGTTGCTGTCTGTGTTGACTGAAGACAGCAAGGCAGCTGGCTAGCTATCGGGTGTTTTTGTGTGCGAACTAGATAAGCACATGCAAAATGATTGTAAGAAAAACGAGGCCAGATAATGATGACTAAATTTGACCCACCGATAGACACACCCTCCCTGTCCTGAGAGATGTCTATGGAAATGTCCTCTGATATGTATATGGCTGAACTGACAAGCAGTGTTGGGCAAGTTACTTTGAAAATGTAATCAAATTACTGATTACTCCTTTTAAAAGTGCGGGAGCAGGTCTCTAATCCACTGGCACTGGACTCGACAGTGCGTGTACTACATCCTTTTTACAATCTCTAGATTATAAAACACTGCATTCTGTCAGCAATGTAACGCGGCAGTAACGTATAGAGACCTCGGCTTGTAACTATAGTTGCTCCGTTACTAAAAAAGTAATCAAATTACAGTAACACGTTACTAAGTAATGCGTTACTGCCCAACACTGCTGACAAGTGTCCTATTTATTTTCTTTATGAAGTCTCGCTTTTGAAAGAGCTGTTTAATTGACAGCGTCTTCCTCTGTGACATTTCCTCTCTCTATGTCAGTCTCTGTGCACAAAGTAGCTTCTGTTTACGGCGTAATAGACTTATCTCACTTAGAAGTCCAGAAAAGGTCTCAGTGTGTATCTTAGCGCTTGTGTTTGTTTTGAGAAAGCCACTACTGCTTAATTCCGTTACATTCAGCCGTTGCTGAAATGTAGCATGCAACAGGACACCTCGTGGTTTATCAACCATCTTGAACTCTTCTGGGACTGGAGCTCCACCCATACAGAGACAGTGAGACTCTGCATGCTTTTTAGACTCCGCCCACTTATTAGCGTGTTCATTGTTGAGAAGTTTTTGTTTTGGTCTTTTTGCCACTGTATTTATAATTATATTTGAGAGCTGACAAGAAATGAAAGGGATAAAAGGAGGGAACAGAAACAGGAATGATACAAGCCCAATAATACAATAAACAGGCACATATATGATTTGGAAGAGTAAATATTTGATGCAAATAGGTCATAATGGAAAAACAACACGAAACCAGCATGCCTACAACACTACTTCTGAGGTTGTGTAACGCTTCCTTCCTTTTGATTTAAAAATAGCTTCTTTTTGTCTGTATTATTTGTTTTAAGGGAAATTAATGATATAAAATTGAAAGCCCTTTTTCCTGCTCAAGAAATATTTCTTATTATTATCAATGTTGAAAACAGTTGCACTGCTGAATATTTTTTGTGTTGAAACCGCAATGTATTTTTTTTCCAAGATGAACAGAAATTTCAAAAGAACAGCATTTATTTGAAATAGAAATATTTTTAGAAACATTATAAATGGCTTTTCTGTCACTTTTGATCAACATATAATATACAATAGATTATTAATAAATAACAAAAAACTGAGAAAATAATTGACCAGAGAACAACATTTATTACTATATTAACATTTATTTTACCACAAAATGTTGTGACAGAACTATCAGTATCACATATTCCAAAGGATCATCTTAACATTCTATTGTTTGATACTAGAATATGACAATACACTTTTCCAGTATGTCCATTTGACCGGATGCCCTAGTTTTCTTCTCAGATGATTCTCTTTGTCCATTAAGCTGTCTAGATTGATGCGACAACGGTTACACAACTGATGCCGTACTGGACGCTCACTGAACGTACTTGCCTTCACACACTGCACTGTTGTCTATTAGAAAAGTGTGTTTTTGAGATTGCGTGTTGTTTTTAGGAACTCTTCAGAGTGAATCTAGGCTATGTAAGCTGAGATCTGCTGTCGAAGCGTTTCTCTCAGACAGAGATCGAGCTCCTCTGGGCTGGCGTAGCTCAGGTCTGAGCCTGTAATACTCAAGTTTATACAAAGAGTTTATACAGGCTTTCAGTCTCGTTCTGCGCCTGACTGCCTCAGGCATACAGTCACACACACACCTACCTCGCCTGCCGTGTCATGTGGCCAGGCGGCGTTGGCCTCCATCGATCACATGAGCTTGCCTTGGGCTGCAATCATTCTTACACAGTGGATATGTTCACAAATCCCCTAGGTAGGATTCATGAAAGTGGAGTCCAACTCAACTCAAGCCTAAATTACTTTGTCTCAATTCATTGCCACAGGACAATTAATTTTCTAACACTTACATGTTAACTTAAGTGAATGCAATAGCTAACATGAAAAAAAAATTAACGATACTTTTACATCATTTATTAATCTGGAACAAAAAAACAGCATTTAAAAAAATATATATGATCCAGAAATCATTCTTATATGCTGATTTGCTGCTCAATAAACATTTCTTATTATTTTCAGTGTTGAAAACTGTTAATATTTTTGTGGAAACAGTGGTAACGGTGAATAGAAAGTAGTCGACGGTGAACGTAATCCTGAGGGCGAGGCAAATGGGGAATCCACAAGACGAGCTAGAGTCCAGGCGAGGTGCAAACACAGTTCGAAACAGCAAGGCAAAGGGTAATTCCAAAACAGGCTATAAACTTCAGGGCAGGCAGAGATCAGACAAAACGAGATAACAGGCAAGGATCAAGACACGGGTAACCAGACTAAGAACAAGGCAGTACTAGATTAAGGGATTTAGAATGGCTCCGTAAAGTAGCTATCACACTTTGTAAGCGATAAGCGCTAAAACAATACTCAGCAGTTTGAAAGAGATCTGAGTGGGGGTAATATAGTGAGTGTGTGATTGGTTACAGCTGTGTGCAATCAGTGCAATGGATGATGGGATATGTAGTCCGGGATGACATGCAACAGTTTGTGTAGTGCGAGAGTCAATGTAATGGAAGGGTGACCTCTGGTGGCGATCGAACGGAAGTCCATGGACAGGATTCGTGACAGAAATACTTTTTCACTTTCAAAAACTAAATCTAACAGTATTTTACTGTAAAGTTACATGAAATATCTCATTATAATTATTACAGTTTTTAATACAGAATCAGACTACCAATTAACAGGTTTTTACCGTAGCATTTTTAAAGTCTTTTGCCACTACGATAATTTAACCACTGTGTTTTTAATTTACCCAATTTATTGAGACAAACAAAAAATTTTTTTGTTGTTTTAACAGTCAAACACAAAATAAAATGTAAACAAATATCTCCTTTCTTATGTGTTAGATGTAGATTAAATAAGTCTTATGGAAACTTTTGGCTTGTCTCCCGAGGCCACAGGAGAGTGCAATTGTAACTGAGCCGACAAGACGTGAGAATCCATTTGCAAAGCTTCAATAGGAAGTCCATGGACAGGATTCATGACAGCAATGAGCAAAACAATGCAGCGTATTAAATTGTCCATGCAATGAAATAACTGTCCATAAAAAACGTGCATAACATCTAAATTAATATATATATATTTCGTAAATTGCATAAACAATTATGAACAAAACAGCATCCCTAATCAAGATCTTCTAAGCATTGAGCTTCTATATTTCTCTAATAGTTTGAATGAATAACGCAGCAGCGGCGCGTCTTGTGGCCTATACTAACAAAACATTCAAATGCAACATCTTACATCATCATCACCGCATCTCGCTCGCCACTGATGATGCTTCCTGATTTTCTATCGTTATCGATGAAGGAGTACCGTCGATAAATATCGATACCGTTTTATCGCCCAGGCCTAATAGAAAGTTGAAAAGAACAGCATTTGTTTGATTTTTATTTTTTTTGTAACAAAGTCTTTACTGTCACTTTTGAACAATTTAATGCATCCTAGCTGAATAGAAGTATTAATTTCGTATTAAAATCTTACTGACTACAAACTCTTGAACAGTAGTCTATATATACTGGAAGAATGGCGACACATTATATATTATGCATCATATTATTTATTTTTTTCTACACCTGCACATGTTTGTTGCTATACTACACCACTTGTTGGACTGCTGGGTCAATCCCTTAAAGTGGCAGAGTTTCCTAACCATAAATTGAATTCTTACAGTGTTTTCTGTTAGGGAAGCCCTCGTCGCTCTACAGCCTGCAGGCTTTGGAGGATGTACGTAGAGGTTTGATCTCCCCGGGCTTTCTCACGGAAGAGATTGAGAACTGGCCCCAGCCTGAAACAACACTATGTTCATCTGTTGATCCAGTGGGAAATTCACGAGCTTCGGGTGTTCAAGAATTTGCAAACCCTACAATTTCTCTTTAGTTCTTGTGTTCCCATCACTCTTGCGTTTCAGATGTGACATCTGTGACCTTATCCCTCATGCACTGACCTACTGCCCACAACCGGCCTTGAGAATGTCAGCATGATGACTTTGAAAACTCATTGTATTATGATAGCGGGAAACAGTCGTCCACCTTGAAACTATTCCATGCAAGCTTGTTCTTCTCATGGGATAATATTGTGGGAATTATAGAGTACTCCCTGGATATTTTGACTTGTATGGGTTGTTTTTATTATGTAATGTTTCTGATAGTTTGTAACAGCATTGTAATCTTATGTTTCACGCTGATTGTTTCTGTTGCAGGTGATACTACTGATCTTTTGCCTGCAAATTCGTTCAAAGGAACCAATACAGACTTTGGCAACATCGGATTGGCTCTTTACAGTGGGCTGTTTGCTTATGGAGGATGGTAAGACCACAGAACTAGATTTGGGTGGAACTAGGAAAAAACAGGAAGAATTAGACTTTCACAAGTAAAATGTAATGATACACCATGTGAACCAAAATATATTTTACATGTAAATCAACTTTTTTGTCTTAAACAGCCATGACTGCAACAACATACAAGATATTTTGGTCATTTTTTTGGCCCACCGTGAAATTTAATTGGTCCAAAATCCAATTCCACATAACAATGTAGTTGTTTTGATAATGCCACAGTGTTTGCACCTTTCATGGAAATCAGCTGAATGATTGACGTATAGTTGACTTTGCGTATTCAGCTGGTGCAGAAGGAAGAATTATTATATCCACAAAATTTCACACATATTCCCTTATTAGAATTTAAACTATTTGTCGGTCATTCTGTAAATTGCTTGTTTCAGTTTTCAGAATTTTCTTACATATTATTATATTTTCTTTTCTCATTTTCTCTCTTCTTTCTAATTTTTGGTCTTCAGCAGTTGAACTTGTAGGACAGGATGTGTTTAAATTATTGAGATTTTCTTATTTACTTTTTCATTTTTACCAGGAATTATTTGAATTTTGTCACAGAGGAGATGATCGAGCCATTCAAGTAAGTTAAACGTACCTTATTTTACTCTGTGTTACAGTATAGTACAGTATATTTATGTATTGAGTATTTTTTAAATGTATGTATTTTAAATTTAGCTTGTTTAATTTTTATTTATTTATTTATTTTAGTCTCCTTTTTTAAGGTTGGTTAGGGTGGAGTGGGAACAATATTTTTCACTATTCTGCCGTATTTTATCCTGCTATTATTGTAAAAGTTCAATAAACAAATTTAGCAATTTTCCTTATTAAAATATTTTTAATAAATACATAAAAATAAATATTTCCTGAGTAAAAATATTTTACCCCTAAATGAATATAACTCTTTAAAATGTTGAATATTTTAAAAACCAAATTAACTCCTATAAAAAGAAGAATCCGGTCATTACAAGTCATTATCTTGTTATTATATGTAATAAAAGCTGATTTATCTGATTAATTAGTATTTTACATGGTGCAAGTTGCCTTATGGGGCTACCATGTTTAGATGTTTATCAGCTTCTGTTATGCTGCTCATAATAACCTTTTATTTTCATTGGAGTGATATTAATTTCTGTAAGGGTAAAATAGTAAAATAAAAAAAAATATTCAAGATATGTATTAAATATATTTTAAATATTTTTCATTTATTAAATATATTTTAGACACTTCCTCTCACTGAATAAATGAATCATGTCAGACTTCTAATGGGGCATTTCTAAAAAAATAACGAACAAAAAATATGTTTTTTAGAGGGGTGGTTTATGTAATAGTGTATGTGTCAATGTGTTACAGAAATCTGCCTCGGGCCATCATCATCTCGCTCCCCATTGTCACCGTTGTCTATGTGCTGACCAACCTGGCCTACTTCACCACACTCAGTCCGGAGCAAATGCTCGGATCTGAGGCTGTTGCTGTGGTGAGTGTCGCCACATAGACACATTTTATTCCATATGTAGCTCAGTTGCTTTAATGTTTTCTTTTATTAATGTTTATTAAAGTTACTTAATAATTAAGTTGTTTTTTAGGACTTTGGAAACTACCACCTAGGACCAATGGCTTGGATAATCCCTGTGTTTGTGGGCCTGTCCTGCTTTGGCTCTGTGAATGGCTCTCTGTTTACTTCATCTAGGTAATGCACACACACACACACACACACACTAACACACACTTGTTATAAATATCCTGTGTTGGAAGAGGTCGCATTAATCAGATCACTTTACTTTAAGCTGTTTATTTGATTAATCTGTCTGGTTAGTGTTGTTCTAAAGTCACCCTGCAGGCTTTTCCACTGTAAACACTGGTCGGGTTGTCTCGAAATAGATCTGTTTATATCACTGTTTGGTATCAGACCTAATTGGATAAAACGTCTCTTTTGTATCTTGCTCTTTCCCTTCAGGCTGTTCTTCGTGGGCTCCCGAGAAGGTCATCTTCCCAGTTTGTTGTCGATGATCCACCCTGACCTTCTGACCCCTCTGCCTTCACTTATATTTACGGTAGATGTCCGAAACCAACCACATCACTCACTATAGCTTACAAGTCATTAGCCGGGTTTCCATCCAAAGTTGCGAATTTAACTTATGCGCAAAACTGGAATATCGCATAAAACATTTGCGAACTAGCATCGTTTCCATCCAACGAGTCAAAGAGAACAAAATTGTCACTTCCTGATAAACTGGCACTATAAATCACTAAGAAAAGTAGGAGAATATAATAATTTTCATATATAATAAATTACTTGCGCCTCAGAGCGAGCAGACGAAACACAGTGAATGCGGTTATTGCTTTCGGAGGTGGATGCTGCTGTTTGGGAACGCAGTCGTGTAAGACATTTCTGGGAGGCAATTATACAGAAATACTTTGATGACAGACTTTGCTCGTGCATTTCCGAATGACCATAACAACATTTCAGATGCTGGGGAATGAGATCGGTCCGCTGGTTAATCAGGTTTTGCCATCCCATTGCGCAAAGTCACATGACTTTTTTGATGCGGTTGGAGGAATTTATTCGCAAAATGCATTTTCATCTCCCATTATTCGCATCAACCCTTTTTCGGACATGTCAAAAACCACCTCAAGCGAGTGTAAAAACTTTTGCGAATTAAGGGATTTTTATTCGAAATTCGGCGTTTCCATCACTCGTTTCTCATGCGATACTTCAAAATGCGCATTAAAATAGGGTGATGGAAACAT
>NW_015652173.1:1581132-1595719 GCF_001515625.1 Sinocyclocheilus rhinocerous | reverse complement strand
GCGCAAAGTCACATGACTTTTTTGATGCGGTTGGAGGAATTTATTCGCAAAATGCATTTCCATCTCCCATTATTCGCATCAACCCTTTTTCGGACATGTCAAAAACCACCTCAAGCGAGTGTAAAAACTTTTGCGAATTAAGGGATTTTTATTCGAAATTCGGCGTTTCCATCACTCGTTTCTCATGCGATACTTCAAAATGCGCATTAAAATAGGGTGATGGAAACATAGCTTCTGTTGAGTCCAGTTTCTGAGTGAATCATTTTTTTGCCTTGGTTCTTTTTTTTTTATGTTTAAAATTCTTTTTTCTGTTTAAATAGTTATAATTTTGGAGTGAATCATTCTTGTAAATTGGTTCTTTTCAATGAATTGTTTTAGCCAGTTCTAATTTGTGAGTGAATCATTCTTTTGAGCTGCTTTATTTTATTTCAGTGAATCGGTTTAATGAATCAGTCAGTGAATCAGTTTAATCAGTTCTAATTTGTGAGTGAATCTTTTTTTTTTTTTTTTTTGAGTCTGTTCCTTGTAATGAATCAGTTCAGACAGTTCAAATTTTTGACCAAATCATTATTTTAAGTCAGTTCTTTTCAATTAATTGGTTTAATCGGTTCCAATTTTTGAGCGAAACGTTCTTTTCGGTAATTTTTTTAAATGAATCAGTTTAACCAGTTGTTGTCATTGTCGGTGAATTGGATTAGCAGGTTTTAATCTGTGAATTAATCATTCTTTTGAATTGGTTCTTTAAAATTTATCTTTATAAATAGTTCTAATTTTAGAGTGAATTACTTTTTTAAGTCAGTTTTGTTCAATGAATCATTTTAACTAGTTCAAAATTTCGGAGCAAGTCATTGTTTTGAATAAGTTCTTTTAAATTAATCTGTTTAACAGGTCCAGTTTTTAAGCAAATCATTCTTTTAAGTCTTTTTTTTTAAGTTCTTTTCAATGAATCAGTCATTTTTATTAGCAAATTAGTTTTAAAATGTTTTCAAAATCCTTATTCAATCAATAATTACATATGACTGGAAATGTCATGGAAATTCTTTAGGAAAGGTGTGAATTGATAATAATGTCCCATTTTTAAGTTAATCACACTTTTGAATGGTTTCTTTTCAATGAATTAGCTGAAGATTCAGTTTAAACCTTTTCTTTTCTTTTTCCCCACAGTGTATCATGACCCTTCTCTACGCTTTCTCCAATGACATTTTCTCCGTCATCAACTTCTTCAGCTTCTTTAATTGGCTCTGCATCGCCATGGCCATCCTCGGCATGATGTGGTTACGCTACAAGAAACCTGAATTAGAACGACCAATTAAGGTGAGCCGGGGGAGCGGGGCTAGTTTGCAAACGTTGATAGACTGTGTGAGGGTGAACAAGGTCATACTTTCAAATGCATGAGAAGTGACCTGCCATAATATATGTGTTCTATGTCTGAAACCAGACATTGCCAGCAATAGAACGGTAACACACAGGCCCTTTTGTGCACTCCTCTCATAACATTCAGTCTCTCATTGCACTCAGTGGCCTCCGCTCATCTGCCGGACACAGAGGGATGTTCACCAAATGAGGTTTGGAGGCACTGGAGTGAAAGAGGCCATTTGCTTATTGCTCATAATCTTTCTCTCCTTCTAGATCTCATTAGCGACAGTCCATTGTTTGTTTCATTCACTGTACTTAGTACTGCCTGTGATGTTGGATTTCTCTGCTTTTAGACACTTTAGTGCTTTCAAGAATTGAACTGTTGAAGTGTCAAACTTCTGGATGGTAGGACTTTCTAATAAATTTAGACAATAGGGGTATTATAATAATTTTAAAAGAAAATGTCATTAAAAAATATTTTTACATAGAATTCACAGTAAATAGTATTTTTTTTTTAGAAATTATAGGGATAGTTCACCCAAAAATGAAAATTCTGTCATTAATTACTCATCCTCATGTCGTTTCAAACCCATAAGACCTTCGCCATTCATGGTACTCTCATGAATGGTGGAGGTGACTGACCCGAAAGAGGAGAAATCATAGAATAAAGTCGTTAAAAGCTTCATAATATTACGGTTGAACCACTGAAGTCACATGGACTATTTTAACAATGTCCTTACTACCTTTCTTGGCCTTGAATGTGTCAGTTGCGTTGCTGTCTATGCAGGGTCAGAATGCTCTCGAATTTCATCAGAAATACCTATTTGTGTTCTGAAGATGAACGAAGGTCTTACGGGTTTGGAATGACATGAGGGTGAGTAATTAATGACACAAATTTCATTTTTGGGGGAACTATCCCTTTAATTATTTACTACAGTTCAAAAGAATGGGGTGAGGTATGTAATTGTTTTTGTTATTAAATTAATACTTTTATTCAGCAAGGATGCTTTAAGCTACTCAAAAATGACAGAGACATCATAACTACTACTCATAATGTGGAAGTGAAATTTAATGACATTAGCAATGAGCTAGTCTTGATCAGTGCAAGCTTGAGGAGAGTATCAGGCCATCTGTCAACAAGCTAAGTAAGTGAAACCATTCTGCAAAACCAGATCAATCCGGCTAACACAAAGAGCAAGAAGCTACCCGGGGAACTCTGTGATGAAGTTGTAAGGGGGAAAAAGGCAGGAGAAGGCTATAAAAAGAAGAGCTTTGAACCATTCTTAGAGCTCTGTGAAGTCCATTATATGCAAATAGAGAAAACACAACAACCCAAAACATCAAAGATCAGGATGTCCTACCAAAATGAGCAGCCAGAGAAGAATGGTGATTGTCAGAGCGAGTAACACTGAGCTCAACACTTCTGCAGTGCGTGTCTTTCATAAGTGAAGTAAATGTTCTTGAATAAACATACTTTCTGACTGTACTTTAAATAGACTTTTGATCACATTTTCAAAGCTGTCCCACCTCTCTGTCCACTAGGTCAATATTCTGCTGCCCATTGTCTTCGTATTGGCCTGCCTGTTCCTCATCGTTGTGTCCATCTGGAAGACCCCTGTGGAGTGTGCTATAGGATTTGGAATCATCGCCACTGGAGTTCCTGTGTACCTCTTCGGCGTTTGGTGGCAGACCAAGCCAAAATGGCTCTTGCAGATCATCTGTGAGTGTGTCTCCTCTTGTTTGCTTCACAGCATGGAAAAAAAGATGGTTCTAGCCAGTTAAAACTTCATAACTGAAATCTGAAATGTTCCTCAGGTTTTGATGGCTAAGTTGTTAAAATCAAACCTTATAAGAGTTTATTCAACAGCACTGCTTTTTAAGACAAAATTAGACATTTGCTATGCATTTAACCTCCATAATTTGACAGATTTACAGAAAAAAAAAATTATGTAGGATGGGCTTTTATCCAATGAGATTTAATTTAGATTGTAAAAAAAATGGGCTATTATGTTATTTTTTAAGTCTCACATTTAAAGGGGACATAACACACACAGTTTCACCCAATCTCATGTTAATCTTGAGTACCTATAGAGTAGTATTGCATTTTTCATATCTCCAAAAAGTATTTAGTTTTATTATATTTATAAAAGAAAGATACCGCTTTACGATTCTCTCCGGAAACAGCCGAGCTCCTGGAGGCGCGCCTTGGGCGGAGCTAAAGAGTGATGAGCACTTGAGCTCCGATTGCCAACAAAACACAGACATTTGATGCCGTTTCACTTACCGTCTGCAGCTCTGAATCATGACCGAGATCTTTTATAGCTGGGGCCGCTCCATCTTTCAGTATCAAACGATGTGCAAATACAGCGTCGAACTGGGCCTTGTTTATAAAACGTTCGTCAACAAACACACTTGTGAAACTCCGTTGCTGCCCCGGAAAAACAAACTGCATCCACTGTTTACATAACGCTAGGTTATTTAGGAAGCTGAACAAATTTATGTTTCCCTTACAACCAAAAACACACTTCTTTGGAGACATTCCTCCTGAGCGAGTCCCGTGCAGCGCTGCCGCCGGATGAAGCACGTTGATGGGCGCGCTCTTGCTCTCGCTCTGGTCGATGTGTGCGCGGGCGGCGTTCTTCCGGGAGAAATGCCCATATAAGGATTTCCACCCTCGTTTACGTCATGAAGAGCCACGATCAAAAAAAACTCTCTGATCTGGTCAAAAACTCTGAATGCATGAAACAGCATTGTACCCCCCCTTTAATTAAAAACACTTTTCAAATGCAGTGATTTTTTAACAAAAAAACTTTACGATCACATGCAAATAAAATTCATTACATGCTGTTTTTTGGGGTTGAAAAGATTTTTTTCTTTTTATGTTTTTGAAAAAAAAAATTATGCTCATGAGATTTTGCATTTATTTGATCAAAAATGATGATCAGAAAAAATATTAATATTGTGAAATATTATTACAATTTAAAATAATGGTTTTCTATTAGAAGATATTTTAACATGTATTTTATTCCTCTGCCCAGTGGCGTAGCAGATGGGCACGCAGGACACGCACTGCGAAAGGCCCGCGATAACCTCCCCTTGCTGGGGACGTGCGTTGAAAGACGATGACCTTGTGTCGACGATAGCCAGTTGTTTGTGATTTTAAGCTTCCTGCATTGTGTTTTCAGCTTTTATTTCAGAATGTATGTAAGGAAAAGTGCGTACCGTGCTGCCCTCATACTAGTGGAGAGGTGCCATTGTCCCTCTCAGCAAACAGAACCGTGATTCCCACCTGACCGACAAATTTGCATCTTGGATTACAGAATGTCCTATTATGCATTTCTTTTTCTACAGCAGATATGACCAGTTTGCTGTGCCTTGTCTGTCAGTGTAGAATTGTATTATTTTTCGAGATCGACTTGATATGACTTTATACGTCAACAGATTTATTTTTGATAGATTAATGCAGTTTTTTTATTGTTACAAAGAAATTCAAGGAATCTCCTTTTTGTTTGGTCATGGTCCTCTAATTGAATATTGCAGAAGGCATAGATGTACAGTATTCACAAATTCATCAGAATACCTATAGCCTTGCTGCTTACCTCAGTAAACATACAGGACATTTCATTCATAGACCTGGCTGTATATTTTTATGCCTAATTATGATTTAGTGAAGTACAAAAGATGAGGCGCTGTTTTCCTTTCTTTATTTTTATTGTTTAGCACATCTTTTCTGCATCTGTTACGCAAATATATGTGAAGTACTTAACACTGGACCACCTTTTTTATTTGGCAATTATTTAAACAAAGCAAAGTTGCTTGGTAGTTACGAACTTTTAAAAGAAAGTTATGTCATCATTTAAAACAGTTTGTTGCTGTTGTACTATATGGCTTGTCAGTTACTACGTCTTTTTATTGTACCGTCAAGGTATCCTAAAAAATACCCTTACTGAAGAGATTTTAGTGCCTCATCAGTTTGCGAACTGAAAAATTCCGAATGAATTTGCTGGAAAATGCGATATCATCGTTGTGTTTCAGTTTTAGATGGCTGCACGCAGTTTTTTTGAGTTATCTTAGTTTTGATTAAATGGACATTTGTTCCTATACTGGACCAAAATCAGCTGTATGTGCGGGAGAAAATGCACATTTTCCGTTAAAAAGTGGTGAGAGAAACACTAGGGGTGTTTTGGGTGATGGAGTGGGGTGTTATTTTAGGACAAAATGGAAGTTGTCCTTTGGTTATTATGATTACAGAAACATTTCCAAGGCTTCTGCATAGAAGGACTCTGTAGATCTGAAATGCTTTTCTTCAGTGCTGTAATGTTTATAGTGGGTGTTTAGATAATGAAGCTTTGTATTAGAGAATTACAGCAGAATGACTAACACTCCAGCCAACAAGATCATTTGATCTAATTTAAATAGTTATGTAGAAATTTACTTATATGAATTTATTTATTAGTTTTAGAGTCATTCACTTAGTGCTCTAATAATTTTTTTACAGGGCATTTTTTAAAGAAATGCTGAAAATAAATTGTTACTGATATTTTTTTCCCAGAAAAAGGTTTTTTTTTTTTTTTTTTTTTTGTGAATCTGTAAATGTATTTCATAACTGATGGCTTGGCGTAGTTTCTATTTGTGCCCATTAATATAAAAATAACTGGAGATGAGCTGAGTCTGCCTGGACTGACATCTGCCCCATGAAAACAGATGACATCACAGTGACGCTACGTTTCACTATTTGTTTGACGTATGATGAATTATATTTGCTCATCGCACATCTTTTGGTATCATTGGTGTCTTCGTTAAATACTTTAAAGAAAAAAAAACAAAAAACTTAAAGATATGACTGACTCTTATGTGTATGCTTATATTCTTCGAATAAAATTGTCCACTAAACAGTTAAACTTTAACCCTTTGTTTCTATAAACACCATATTTTGCATTTATAAACTAGCATGTATAATTAAACTTTAGACCCAACGACCATCTTTACAGGCATGCAAACCCTTTTACCTGAAGTTCATTTGAGAGAAGACTGTTTTCTTGTGTGATGCTATATTCAGCTGATCTCTAATCAGTCAACAACACTGCTTATAGTACTCTGAACAGTTGTAAGTATACAGCTGCCAACCATCTGTCCTGTCTTCTCTGTGATATCCAGTGAAATACAACTACGAAGAGATCCTATTGAGCAGTTACTTGTAATGGTTATACGTCTACTGTACAAAAACTTTTTTTTAGTAATTAAATAACAGTGATATCCAGTGAAATACAACTACGAAGAGATCCTATTGAGCAGTTTCTTGTAATGGTTATACGTCTACTGTACAAAAACTTTTTTTTAGTAATTAAATAACACGACTTCCCACATTTAGTAATGTGGGAAGTCGTGGCCTAATGGTTAGAGAGTTGGACTCATAACCCAAAGGTTGTGGGTTCGAGTCTCGTACCGGCAGGGATTGTAGGTGGGGGGAGTGAATGTACAGCGCTCTCTCCCACCTTCAATACCACGACTGAGGTGCCCTTGAGCAAGGCACCGAACCCCCAACTGCTCCCCGGGCGCCGCAGCATAAATGGCTGCCCACTGCTCCGGGTGTGTGTGTTCACTGCTGTGTGTGTGCACTTTGGATGGGTAAATGCAGAGCACTAATTCCGAGTATGGGTCACCATACTTGGCCACATGTCACGTCACTTTTTAAACTTTTTAATTCATGCTCTGTGATTTTTACTTTGTTGCAGGACATTGTTGAGTATTCAGAGAAATAAAACATGAATGCATTCAAAACATGAATACTTGTGTGTTTTTTATTAGCAGATCAGCTTATTTTGTTAGCACTGACTTAGCATAAATATGAAGATACTTAATAAATTACTTAGTTGATAAGTTAATAGTAAATACACTCATCAAAACAACTTATATAAAGGGGTGGCTAAAAACAATATTTAAAATATAATTTATAATGTATTATATAGTAAAATTACAAATAATTAGTTACAATTATTAAGACATGAATTTTTTAATTACAAATATTTTATATTATTATATGCAAGGAGAATCCCACAGATAGGCCGCATTATTCCCTCAAGCAAAGTTTCTCAGTCGTGAATTCCTGTTGCTCGTGACTAAAATGGGCTCATGCAAGTTGGACTCTGGAAAAACTGATCTAAAAGCCATTTTTCTCCTAAGGATATCCGTAATAACTCCGGTCTCGCATCAGCTGCTGTGGCCTAAGGAAAGCTCTCGTGTCATGTGAGTTGCGAGGAAACGATTAGCCAGTGTCATTTGACTACGCTTTTATTTGTTATATTACCAACATTAGTGTTATTTGGTTAAAAAGTAGATGAACCGCTTCAGTGATAAAGCGTGAAAAGCACTAATTCAGCTATTTAAAAGTAAATTAAGAATTTTCTACAGCATTACTGTCACCAAATGGCATTGAAAGGACATTGAAAAACGATAAACAAACTAAAACCACACGTACGGAAAAAAAAAACCACGGTGTAGTAAAACAACAAAACAACTGTATATAAATGACTAATAATACTGTATTCATTAATTCTAAGCAATAAATAATACATAATCCAGACTTCATATGCATAAAATGAGAGATTTGAACATATATGTTCTAAGAACGTTTTGCTAACGTTCCCGTTATGAAAACGTTCTGAATGTTCTCTTCTCTGAACGTTAGGTTTGGATGTGATCGTTTAAGGGACATCTTATCATGTTGCAAAGATTATGGGAAAGTTACTTTTGAATATTGTTTGACTTAAACCATCTGAAACTATTAGGCCTAAGAATTAAGGTTAAATGAAAAGACCCAATAACTTTGAACAAACATTCTATTAATGTTGCCAGAAGAATGTTTACTCATAACTTTGCCAGAACATTCTGCGAATGTTGTGAATCCTGTGAACATGTTGTCTGAGAATCTTTCCTATACACATAAACATGCAAATTGTACGAAATTATTAGTCAGTGAGTAATCTAGTACTCAAGTGGTAATGGTCATGTGATTTCAACATGACAGAAATCCACTTAATATATATAGAATAAAATAAGAGTTTACATGTTTTTCAAAGGTTTGAACAATTTCTTAGGCAAAAATGTTTTGTGGAAAGTAGAAGGTTAACTAAATATTCTGCTGTTTTCTTTCAGAAAATGAGCTAAGAAACTCAATTAGCCTATGTCTTGACATAACAAACTTGATTGCGAATTGTTTTAACAAGCACCCTAAAAGTACCGGTGCTTATGAAGATCAGCAGACTTGTTAAGTTTCAAGGCACGAGACTTGTCTATAAACTCAACTTGTGTCGCCGTGTATGAGTAATAACTCTTCGAGTACCTGACACATTAACCTATTCAGCAGAGGATCCTCATACTGTACTTTACTGTTAAATGTAACATGTAGACACTGACTGACCTCCTCCTGACTGCAGGCCTCATGTGAAAAGGCAGTGTGTTGTCAAAAACAGAATAGCACCTCTAGTAGACTGACCACTGTGATGCTTGACAGATGAGTCTGTAGGCTTTTGCAGGCCTTTTCAGTTTTCATCATTTCTATGAAATGGTGGAGACCCTGTCAGGCAAAAAAAAAAATAGATTAGAGAAACAATGAAGTTGTCCTAATTTGAAGTAAAATGATCAACAGCTCCTGTTAATTAAATGCAATGGGGGAAGTTTTCTGACGTGGCAACCTGATGGAAATTTCTACCTCAGATTGCAGGAGAAAGACAAAGGTTGAACATTTCTGTGCTCTTTATCTATTGGTCATAGGGGTTTAGTGTTTTGCACATGATCAGAGCTACGTCAGTCTGCCTGAGGCAAAGAAGAGGTTTGAGCTCCTAAAATAAAATCAAGGACTGTCTGTTTACCAGAAGGTTACAAGCCAATCACAATAAAATGAACCACCTCACTCACAAACAGTGCTCACCAAGGCTTCATTTATTTAATCTAAAATACAGTTAAACCAGTTTGAAATATTATTGCAATTTAAAATAACTGGTTAAGTAGTTTATTCCTGTGATGGCAAAGCTTAATACAAGACCAAAACATCATATGTCGCCTTATTTAAATTCCCACTTTCATACTAAATTAATAATTTTCTGCTAAAAAATATATTGTTGCTACTGTCTCTGTTATTGACATTGTGTGTCTGTGTGTTTGTGTGTTTACCTAAGAGAATTAACTCTGTTGCTTTAGTCTCTTAGCAACAGGCAAATCATCAGTAATTTCTCTCTGGTTCAAAGATAAAATCATTTGTTGCCATCGTGTTCAATATTTTCATTACGGTGAGTTTCCAATCTCATCTCATTTCTTTATATCACAGGCATCCCTGTGGTCACGACTCTAATACAGAAGCCTTTTGTGCAGCAGATATCAGGATGGAGTGGCGTGTCTGTTTTCTCCGGTAATGCAGGTTCATACGCACACAGAACCCCATTTTCTCCAAGATTTACGTCACAGCGAACACTTGTGTGTCAAATCACAAGTGTTTCCTGACACCGAGACCAGAGGTTTTGAGCAGTGCAGATGGGGCCGATAAAGGGGCAATATTAGCTTTGCACCAAAAACTAACATTATAGGTAGATATAAAGGTTGAAAATGAATGATAATTGATAATTAAGTTAACCTATTTATGTTTTTGCAAGTTCCTGATAAACAACAGTGTGATATATGCTGGTATTCGGAAGTTAGCCAATCATATCAATCCTTTTACATAAATAAGTCTTAAAAGTACCACTGTTTACATCTAAGGATCAGATGGAGGCTGTAAAATGTCATGCAACATTATGTATGTTTTGGTGCAAAAACCATGACTGATATAACAGGTAAATAAAAAGGTTAAAAAATAAAACCATACAAAAGTGTACAGCGTGTCTTTTAAACCTGTTGGAAATAATCATATCTTTCCTTTGCCGTGTTCAAATGCAACAAACGAACCAGAGAAATCACTCCTGGCAGGCCTCGTGTCCGTCTGCGCCACTTGTTTTTATGGAAAGCGCAGCATAAAGTTGAATAGAATGACAACAGGAGGCTGGGACTGGAAGGGGCAGAGAGACAGAGGTCAAAAGGTGTCGGAGTGAGACGTGTGACTGGAAGTCTGGAGGCAGAGAGGCTCACACACTCGTGTGCATACACACACAAACACACACATAATTAGACAAATCTCTCACTCAAGGTCACGATTCCACCTTCACAGTGGCAGTCAAGTGACTGGAAGCAAGATTTGGGTGGTCATGTGCTTGGCAACACAGACTTTTATTTGTCCTTTATGTTAGAAAAAGCTGAAAGGTACAGCATGGCGTATTTACCAACCAAGGCCAAAGGTTTGTTTTGTTCTGGTAGGGACATTTCAAAAAGAAAATACACAGATATATTTCTAAAATCGCTTGTATTAACTCTTTTTTTGTTTTTTTTTAAATGGTTTTCATACCTTCATTATCACCTGAACTTTACTTTGAAAGGCATACTGTTTACACTTTTTAGGTAAAGAAATATTACATGGCAATATAGAGATTCTCTCACACACATAGTACTGACTAATAAAAATGAATGCCATCTGATAATGATATTGCCTCTCTCCCTGGTTGTCGACAGTGTGAGAGGATATTTCTCAGTGATTCAGATCACTTTAATTTCCTCTGGTCTCCTGGACTGCCATGTGACATTGGAACATGTGCTCTATGTGCACTTATGTCATTGTTTTGTTTTGTTAGATCAGTACAATTATAATGTATATGACTTTAAATAAAGTATTTGTTCATATACCACATATTATTAGTGTCGTAACTGAGCCATAATGGGAAGATGTATGCAAACCACAGGTTTTTGCGTCAGTTGCACGAGACATGTATGTTAATTAGTGTCATTTCTGAGGAGGATGGGTGTCAGAGCTTCATGTGGGTCAGGGCCTGTGGGAGTGATCCCATGGTAAACAAATGTAAACGTATCAGTTCACTCTGTTAACACATTCCACATTGTTCAGGGGAATGTAGAGGCTTCATATCCATATATACGTTTATACAACCTTTTCTGGGTCAGCAATCTAAACAGCGGATTTATACATCATCTGAAAGTTGAATAAATAAGCTTTCCATTGATGTATGGTTTGTTAGGATAGGATAATATTTGGCTGAGATACAACTATTTGAAAATCTAGAATCTGAGGGTGCAAAAAAATGAAAATATTGAGAAAATCACCTTTAAAGTTGTCTAAATAAAGTTCTTAGCAACACCTATTACTAATCAAAAATTAAGTTTTATTTTTACAGTGGGAAATTTACTAAATATCTTCATGGAACATGATCTTTACTTAATACACTAATGATTTTTGGCATAAAAGAAAAATCGATAATTTTGACCCAAACGATGAATTGTTGGCTATTGCTACAAATATACCTGTACTTATGACTGGTTTTGTGGTCCAGGGTATATTTATGTAATCATTTATAACAATGATATATGTTGTGCTTTTTTATTATTCAAGAGAAATATGACCTAAGCCCCCTGCTGTTTGATGCAGTGAATTTTTTATTTTATTTTATTTCAATTTTATTTTATTTGATGCTGTGAAAATTGTATTTAATTTGATTTTTAATATAATTTAAATTATTATTTTTATTTCTCTAGGAATGTTTAAATCGTCGTATTTGTGAAGTTTTATCAGTACAACAATATTCACCCGCACCAGCAAGTGGCGCTATAGCGCAGAAGTGTTAAAAACAAACCATCGAGAAACGTGTTGCTGGCGGAAGTATTTCATACGTCGGTCTTGTAGTTCATTTAAAGCTCCATGTCGCTGTGATTGTCACGCTTAAGTCAATCTGTGCCTTTTAAAACAATCAAAATGGGTAAAAAGGGTAAAAAAGAAAAGAAACTTAAAGGAGCGGAGAAAACAGCCGCTAAAATGGAGAAGAAGGTGTCAAAAAGATCGAAAAGAGAGGAGGTGAGTGAATTTATTGCTTAAGATGCCACCATTAGCACTCAAAACAGTAAACCAACACAAATGTCATAGTTTCATTCTGTATTTTATGGAATCAGGAGGATTTAGAGGCTTTAATAGCAGAATTTCAGTCCCTGGACGCGAAAAAGACGCAGGTGTTGGAGACGGCGTGTCCCCCTCCGTCCCCCAGGTGTGTGTTCATGTGTACAGGTGTGAGTCACGTGTCTGTTCCTGTGACATCTGAGTGACAGCTCGCGCTCTCCGCAGGTTGAACGCTTCTCTGTGTGCGCATCCCGAAAAAGACGAGCTGATTTTATTCGGAGGGGAATTTTTCAATGGGAAGAAAGTAAGTACTCATGTTGGTAAATGTGTAGCTATGTTTTGGAGCTGGTCTAAGATAGTCATTAGCTGGTCAATCAGCTGTCATGTTCCAAGAACCATCCTGACCACCTTAAGCTTGTTATACTGTTATTGTATTCCTCATTTGTAAGTTGCTTTGGATAAAAGGTTTGTTGCTAGTACGAGATGGTCTGCTTGGTAATGACTAGCTCGGACCAACTAGAAACCAGCTTCCAGTTTAAGCTGGATTTTCCACCAGAGAACATGATATATTGATATATCATGTATTGTTGACATATATATTTATATAATATATCAATATACGGTCGATATATTCCTATGAAATATGTAAATACATAATAATTAGTTTGTTACTGTACAGAAGTGGCAAATCTTATCAACCGGAACACAAACTGTGTGCTTCCCAAAAAGCCTCAAGTCAGTTAAATGTTTCCTTTCTTTCAGACGTTTCTGTACAATGAATTATTCTTCTACAACATTAAGAAAAACATCTGGGTGAAGGCAGAGATCCCGAACCCTCCTCCAAGACGCTGCGCTCAACAGGTACTCTTTTAACTTATTTAATTTGTAAGTTAAACCTAATATTTGAAATATTAAAAATATAATAATATTATAACATTTCTTTGACAGAAAATATATACAAACAATAAGATGTAACAGATTTTGTATTAATGCTGGACATGTTATTTCAGTCTTCACCACCAGGGGTCAGACTGTCTTAACATAAGTCATTTATCTCAAGCACGCTCTCTCTCCATCTCCCTGCAGGCAGTGGTAGTTCCCCAGGGTGGAGGGCAGATGTGGATATTTGGAGGGGAGTTTGCGTCTCCTGAAGGCGAGCAGTTCTATCATTATAAAGATCTGTGGGTGCTTCACCTGGGGACACGCACATGGGAGCAAATCAAGTGAGTACTGTTTTGTTTTTGACAACTCACTGAGGACTGTGCAGTACTCAAGTGATATTTGGCAAGTCAAAGAAAATGCACTCTTATTTAAAATCTCGACACCATCCCATTTTTTAAGCCAAAAGCTTTTAAAATGTACTTGAAGACAACTTGACAGCAAAATAGACAAAATATCATCAAAATAGTAAAAAAAAAAAAAAAAGAATTGAATTATTACCATATTTATCTACTATAGTATCAAAGATGCCATAACATATATCAAAATATCATGGATTTTCAGTGCATGTTATTCTAAAGGAAAAGTGTTTGTTTTTGTAATATTTTATCATAATACAATATATATTAGCATAAAATTTACCTATAATTATAGCTAATATAAAATCAAGGATAAAGCAAGAGAAATTCATCACAAAAATCAAGTGTATTGTGAAAATTGCTCATATCTTACTTCCTGAAAAGGACCATCGTTAACTTTCTGCATGTACTGTGTATATTTATTATGCATATATAAGTACACACACATTCAGTAAATATTTTGAATATATTTACATGTATATATTTATATTATTATATTTTATATTATATATAAATATATTCAATATATAAACATAACCATATATTTCTTAAATATTTCATATTTTCTTATATTTCTTAATAAATATACACAGTACACACTCATATTATGTAAACATAAACTTTTATTTTGGATTCGATTAGATTTTCAGTGCATGTTATTCTAAAGGAAAAGTGTTTGTTTTTGTAATATTTTATCATAATATAATATATATTAGCATAAAATTTACCTATAATTATAGCTAATATATAATTTTTTGGTTTAAAATCAAGGATAAAGCAAGAGAAATTCATCACAAAAATCAAGTGTATTGTGAAAATTGCTCATATCTTCCTGAAAAGGACCATCGTTAACTAAAACCATAAAAATATACAAAAATAACTAAAACTGATACACACATTTTATATATATATATATATATACAGTGGGTACGGAAAGTATTCAGACCCC
>NW_015652173.1:1573800-1581053 GCF_001515625.1 Sinocyclocheilus rhinocerous | reverse complement strand
TATTATGTAAACATAAACTTTTATTTTGGACTCGATTAATCACAATTAATTGTTTGACAGCACTAATATATATATATATATATAACACACACACACTACAATAAAAAATAATATGACATAAATACAGAAATAAACAACAAAATTACTAAAACTTTAAAATTAAATCAGGAATTACAAAAACAATATATATATCTCAATTAAACTAAAATAACACTGAAAAAGACACAAATCATTCAATAAGACTGAATTCTTTAAGTTGAACCGGAAGTCTAATTGTATTTGGTCTTTATGGAAGCTTAGCAGGGACTTTAAGACCTGTGTCCACCTGTGTTTTGTCGTCATGCTGTGACTAGAGTTTACAGAGGTCTAAACTAACAGGATTGACTTTTGACTTGGCGTCAAAGCCGCTTGTTGAAATATGTCCGCTTTGTCCTCTCAGAGCTCCTGGTGCTCCGTCTGGCAGGAGTGGGCATCGAATGGTCCTGAGCAAAAGACAGCTGCTTGTGTTTGGAGGCTTCCATGAGAGCGCCAGGTACAGACAGGGGTCCCCAACTTCAACTTCAAAATTAAATTTGTATTATAAGGAAAATGATACTTTTTGCTGTACTACCTTTTGGAGTGAGATTTGTGCCCCTCAAAGTTCTAGACAATGTGTATAGATGACCATTAGAATTTTGTAAATGTATTAAATATTCATTTTTAAAATACAATTTTAATTTGAATAATGTTTTTATACAAGCATTATAAATACTGTTATATAAAAAAAAAAAAATATATATATATATATGTATGTATGTATATATGTGGGTGTGTATTTATGAACATATAATTGTATATATAAAATGTAAAACATTTAATAGTCTTTAAATATTTAGTTTTTGTGATACATATGTTCTCTGCTCTACAGGGATTATATTTATTACAATGATATTCACGCTTTCAACCTGGACACATTCACATGGAGCCGTCTCCAGCCCACAGGAACTGGCCCCTGTCCCCGTTCAGCCTGTCAAATGACCCCCACTCCTGACGGCAACGGCGTCATCATCTACGGCGGATACTCCAAAACTGTATGTTTTGGTGATTGATTACTGTAATTTTTATTGATGTACACTGAAATTGATTCATCAGGTTTTACACTTACATGAATCTATGAGTGAATGTGAATTTATCTGAATATTATATAGAGTATAAATGTGTGTTTTGTTTTTTTTTGGCGTAGGTTACATTTTTAGATAAACAACCTTTTTTTCCAACTGTTCTTTTGAACTTTCTATTTTCACCAAAGAATTCTAAAAAAATATATAAAAGTTTATAATTTGTGGAAATCTATCGTTTTCACCAAAAATATTTAGTTTTCAACATTGATAATAATAAGAAATGTTTCTTGAGTAATGATGCTGAAAATTCAGCTTTGCCATCAGAGGAATAAACTACATATTAAAATAACTGTTAACGCAGCACATCTGCATATTAGAATGTTTTCTGAAGGATCATGTGACACTGAAGACTGGAGTAATGATGCTGAAAATTCAGCTTTGCCATCACAGGAATAAACTACATATTAAAATAACCGTTAACATATTTTAAAATGTAATAATATTTCACAATATTACTGTTTTTACTGTATTTTTTCAGTTGGTGTAGTTCATGAAGTCATTATAGTGATGATATCATAATATCATAGTACTTTTGATCTATAGATACTAAGAATACAGTGGTACTACTAAATCATGTATAATAAACATATTGTCATGGTACATGGAGAAACACCATGGTAGTACTATGTCCAATAAATCATGATAGTGTCAAGGTACTTTTATTTTTTAGCATACAGTTGCTAAGCAACTTGCCACATTTATATAGAATCCTACTGATGTCCGGTCACATGAATAGCTTACAGTAGTTTAATTTGTATGGCCATAAATATTTGTTGCATGCTTATGTCACAAAATACATAAAACCTCAACAATTAAATTGAAGAGGGTTCATATTTTTGAACATCCTCCCTCCATATATAGACATGTGGCCTTTGAGGTTAAAGTGTAATGGATTTAAAACTGTTCACACTTTATATGTCCATCATTAGTTAAGCTGTGTTACACTTGGCTTCATTTTGCAAGAGCATGTTGATGGCAACTGCAACTGCTCTACACAGAGAACGAGGTATAGTGTCATTTCCAGGAGCTTGTCCTTGAGTAAACCCACGAGAGTAAACAGACGTAGGTGGTAATGGCTGCCTTTCTCTTCCAGAGAGCGAAGAAGGATGTGGATAAAGGAACCATCCATTCTGACATGTTCCTGCTGAGGAGGGAAGGCAAAGAGGAGCAAGGTACCATCATTAGAGCCTCCACGGTCATCGCTTGTTTAACATGGGCTGCTTTTCTCTCCATTTCTCCTTTTTGTTTGGAAAATCCACTTTCTTTTCCATGTCTGAAAAAGATTTGTTCAATTTTTCGCTCTTGTCCTGCAGAAAAGTGGACATGGACGCGAGTGAACCCTTCAGGAGTCAAGCCCCCTCCTCGGTCTGGCTTCTCTCTGGCGGTGGGCCCCGGGGGCCGGGCGCTGCTCTTCGGTGGCGTCTGTGATGAGGAAGATGAGGAGTCTCTGGAAGGAGACTTTTTTAATGACCTTTACTTTTATGATATCAACAAAAACCGGTGGTTTCCTGCTCAGCTAAAGGTTGGCGTGATGTTTCGATTTAGTAAAGCCTCTAAATAAAGCCCCAAAAACATTAATATATACATTGTCTTTTTCTTGGCAGGGCAGCAAGTCAGAAAAGAAGAAGAGGCGCCGTGGGAAGAAGGAAGAACAGACGAATGAAACTGAAGGGGAGAAAGAGGAGCCACAAGGTCCCACTGAGATTATTAAAGAGGTCATGGCTGAGGATGGAACGGTTATGACCATCAAGGAAGTGATTCCAGCCACACAGGCAGAGGAGGACAGTGAGGAGGAGGAGGAGGATGAGGATGGCGAAGAGGAGGAGGCGGCTGCAATGGCTCCCCTGGTGGAGCCCTGTCCTCGCTCCAGCGCCATGGCAACGGTGAAGCACAGCAAGTTGTACTTGTACGGCGGAATGTTTGAGGTGGGAGATCGACAGTTCACACTCAGCGATCTCTACAGCCTGGACCTGCATAAGATGGACCAGTGGGACGTTCTAGTGGAAATGGACCCCAGTAAGTGGAAAGACAGCCCAGAATTCCCTTAGCTTCTTTCAGAATAAAACTATCTATCTATCTATCTATCTATCTATCTGTCTATCTGTCTGTCTGTCTGTCTATCTGTATCTGTCTGTCTGTCTGTCTGTCTCTATTATCTATCTGTCTGTCTGTCTGTCTGTCTGTCTGTCTCTATCATCTGTCTATCTGTCTATCTGTGTCTGTCTATGTGTATGTATGTCTGTCTCTGAATATCTGTCTGTCTGTCTGTCTATCTGTCTGTCTGTCTGTCTGTCTCTTTCTTGTCATTTGTTCTATGTATCGTTTGTTTGTCTGCCTGTCGGCAGGGTTGCCAGGTTTGCGAAACAAAGCCCAAAGCCCAATTGCTATTAAAACGACAATCGTATTTTTTTATGCAGTTTTCCCTCTGTTGGGGGTCCGTCAAAAACATGTTATGGGGGGTGGGGGTGAGACCACTTTAAACAGCAGACTAAAAAACAACCCGCAGCAAAAGTGTAAAAGTAGCCCAATTCCACTATAAATCTTTGGAGTTGGCAACATTGTCTGTTGGTTTCACTATCTGTCGTTTGTTCTATCTATCGTTTGTTTGTCTGTCTGTTTCTCTATCTATCTATCTATCGTTCTATTGTTTTATCTATATGTTGTATTGCAAATAGTTCAGTACAAAAAAGTATAAGAAACAAGCCACACTCGAGCACTTAATTCTTATTACAGAGACGCAGGAGTGGCTGGAAGAATCAGAATCAGAAGATGAAGAAGCAAAGGGTGGTGATGAGGAGGAAGATGGTGAGGAAGAGGAGGATTCCGAAGAGGAGAGTGAAGAAGGTGTGTATTTTGGAGATGCCAATCTTGCATTTCGGACACATTTGTGAAGGAGAAAAGTATTTAGATAGTAAAGTTTAATGTTTACTTTCAGACAGTTCAAAATGATGCCTATTAATGAGATTGAAAGCTCATCCCTGAGGGTGGACACATACATTTTCCTTTAATGATCAAGGCCATGATTTGGGTCAGGTCCATGAAGTAGACATGAGCAGATGACAAAGGGTTTAGCTGCCAAGACCCAGGTCAACATCCACTGATTCTCTTTGACAACCAGAGCTGTGTGTTTTGCTTTGGGGTCCTTCTCGCTTAAATTCATTATTGTTAGATGCCAGTTTCGCTTGTCAGTTGTAATAACATCACTGATTGTTAGCTTGTGGCTGCTTCATGGTTAGGTAGTATGCTAAACAAAGAGATTTTTTTTGCCTCATCATCCACATCGGGGGCGTTTCATGTTCAGAGTATCTCGATTTCAGTACTTCAGCTCCCGGGATTTACTTTGGACATAAAGAGGCGAAAAGTTTATAGATTTTTTAAAGAGAACAGAAGTGGTAACCTGGACAGGTGTTGACATTTTCTCTGTATCTCTCTATCAGATGCAGACCATCCTCCAGTAAAGGCCGGAGAAGCGCTTGCAGATTATCAAACACGGACTGAGAAATACTGGCTGGGTCTGGCCCGAGCCAACATGGGTCCTGACGCCAAAGAGAAGAAAGTACAAAAGGTCGGCCACGCCATGGCCAAGGTGTTCTTTGAGGATCAGGAATGAGATTTAACGTGTGTGTCTGTGTGTGTGAAAGTGAACAAAAGAGAACGGATGGATGCGTGTTTGAGTTTTAAAGCAGCTAAAGCATGTTCTTCTGACTTTAATGTTTAAAAACATGGCCTTACTCTTTTCTCACTATTTTGTCCATGTGTTTTTATTATTAATAACAGAAGCTGAATCTCAAAATAGTTTCATTATTTGCATTAAGCATTTTTCCCCCCTGCTTCCCGTAACCCTTTCTAATCCGATTCAGAAGCCATTTTTGGGTTGTGACCACTGCTCTAAATCAGGGGTTTTCAACCTGTGGGGCCAGCACCTGTCAAGGGGGGCGCCAGCATCAGTTAATTCAGAGACGTTCCCTTGAGAATTTATGAATATGAGTTAACAAATCTTTAGCCATCCACTAGGGGGCAATCTGACTCCCACTGCTAGTTGAAGGTTAGAGCAGAGTTGGCTCGAGTATCAGTCACGCTCAGTGTGCTTCCTCGAGAAAGTTTTTCATTCTCACGTGTTTTAAGTCTTGTCAGTTTAAACATTACAGTAATTTTAAGCCATTTAAGCCCAAGTGAAATTAGACAAACTTGGGGGGGCGCATGTCCTAAAAGGTTGAAAACCCCTGCTCTAAATCATACTATGCTAAGCAATATTTCTTTTTCATAATATTTGATGAATTTATTTCATTATTTAGCATAAACAAATTGTTTACTATTTTTTTGAAGGGTTATTGTGCAACAATGTGCAACATAAATTTGCTCCCTCATCATAAATTGTGTTGGCTTAAAGTAATTATGTAATATCCGTAGTGATTTGGTCCTAAGAAATCAAAGATTATTCAGAATCTTATTTTCCTGCCCTTTTTTAAATGTCAAAGAGAAAAGAAAACATTTTAACTTGGTTCAGTGCTGCTCTTCCTGACTAATGATGACAGTTCTGTTATCAGTTATCAAAAAAAGTTATAAAAGTTAATATTTTCAAGATCAGTTGACAGACCTTTTTTTCCTTATCTGACATGCATGAATTTAAAAAAAGGAAGAGATATTAACATATTAAAGGAAAGCTTATTTAATGTTGCTCTTCTTTAAACAACTTTGAACAACTAACCTCTAAAGCAGTGTAGATGTATACTATTATAATATTTATTAATATTTTGTATATTTTTATTTTCACTTTCAGTTTTAGTCATTTGTTATGTGCTTTTATTGTTTTAATTTTTATTTCAGTTTAGTTTTTCAACTTAAACTTGTTTATTTCAGTTAGTTGCCAAGCAACATTTCTAATTTGAAAGTTTATCATCATTTACGTTTTCTTTTATTTCAGCTTTGTTTCATTTAATGAAAATTATTTTAATATTTGAAGTTAACAATAACAACACTGGACAAAAGTAGATTTTTTTTTTAAAGAAATAGTGCAAAACACTCTTGCAGCTAGTAAAAAAATAGTGTGGGAAAAAAAGTTAGTGTCGAACCCTGCTATATATCTGTTGATGTGCTCTACTACAGTGATAGTTGCAGTGTGTCTCAAACTGCTGTCATTTTGTCATTCACAGCTTTTTAAAATGCAGTATTTGTCTAAACGTGAGAGACATAGCAACACATATCAGAACAGATGTGTAAGACATCTATAAGAAGTTTTGTCTTTGAGCTGAAGAAAGCTAAATCGGATGGCCAAGCGGCAATCACAGTTTCTAAATGAAAGGCGCTTCCCTCATTGACCTATTTTTTTTTGGCTGTGAAGAATAAGCGATGTAGAAAGAGAAGCTAATGAATAATAAATGGCGGATAGAGAAATGGATGAGGTTACGATTATGCAGCCAACTGTCTCTCATCTCCCCTCTTTCTCTCTCCATCTCACCATCTTTTTTTTTAAATTCTGAATTTCTTTTTAAAAAGACAGAGTTTATAAATAACTAAAAAGTCACCATTTTTACAGCCCTGCTCTGACGTCCTGAAGCACATGAACCTGCTGTCGTCAGAAGAGTGTGTGAGCGAGAGAGAAAGACAGCAAGAGGGAGAAACCGGGACAGATTTGCTAGTTCTCTAAGATTTACTAAGATGTTTGTAGGTCACATTACTTGATTGATCCCATTTATTTACCTAGTGGCTGTCTTTATGACCTCATTAGTGTGTTGAACCAATAAGAAAGAGAGTTTGATAAAAGATAATGATTCATAATTGAAGCTTGACTAATTCTATAGCTTGGGGACATGTTTCCTCACATTATCTAATTTGTTTGGACACAGTTTATAAAGGCTTGTAAATGGAGCCATTTAATGATCTTTTACTGACCAAAGGTGTTACATTGAAGTTTCAGAAAGAATTGATGCAGTAGACTCTCACAAAAATCTTTAGATTTTGGGTTGTGTGTGTATATATATATATATATATATCCAGCAAGGACACAGTAAATTAATCAAAAGTGGTGGTAAAGACATGTTAAAAACAATTGCCACAACTGTTTTCAACTTCACTAAAAAGAAGAAAAAAAAG
>NW_015652173.1:1571359-1573722 GCF_001515625.1 Sinocyclocheilus rhinocerous | reverse complement strand
GAAATCCAACTTTGGTGAGCATAAGAGACTTCTTTCAAAAAACATAAAAATCTTACTAATCAATAGTGTTTATATAATCTTTTTTTTTTTTTTGTATTGCATGTAATTATGATAAATACATTCATTACCCTAATGCAAAAATCTCATTATTACTGTTTTAAAATGTCTATATTGTCATATTTGGCATACTTCTATAAAATGAGTTTAATACAGCAATGATTTTACTAGCAATTTTTTTACTCATTAATGTATATGCAAACATATTTCCATTAATTAAAATTTACTTGTACATTTCTAAATCATGGTATTTTTTGTGGCTCTGCCTTAAATCTGTGCCGTTTTAAATAAAATAATTGTATTACAGTGTAACATTGTATTACGTCTCACTGTAATACAGTTCAAAATGACACTGAATGATACAGAATAATGAAAATCCCTTGAATAAATTTAAGAATAAGGGGAGATTAAAAAAATAAAACTGAAGCAAGACTCTCACAAAAATCTTTAGATTTTGGGTTGTGTGTGTATATATATATATATATATATATCCAGCAAGGACACAGTAAATTAATCAAAAGTGGTGGTAAAGACATGTTAAAAACAATTGCCACAACTGTTTTCAACTTCACTAAAAAGAAGAAAAAAATATTACGTCTCACTGTAATACAGTTCAAAATGACACTGAATGATACAGAATAATGAAAATCCCTTGAATAAATTTAAGAATAAGGGGAGATTAAAAAAATAAAACTGAAGCATCTGGACATATCCGGAAAAAATTTGAAAAACTTAAGGTCAGGATGTTTGTTAAATAATATGTTATATTTCGGTTTATTTCACACCAAACCCAATATACCTGTATACCTGTATACACTTTGAATATAAGGCACGTGTAGCGTGGGACCATTCTGTGATACTTTTGCGTCTTTTTTAAAAGCTTGATGTCGACCGCCATATACTGCCATTATATGGACAAGCATGTGGAATATATTGTTTTTAAAAATCTCCTTTTGTGGTCCGAAAAGGAAAGAAGGGCATACGACATGGCATTAGAACAACACAAGGATGAGTAAATAATGACTTAATTAAAATTTTGGGTGAATTATCCCTTTAATAATGGGCCTAATTTTCTTTATGTGAAAAAAGTTTCCTGTTTTGATTTGAGGTGTCCTGGAAATGTTTTTGTGAGCTTTGCCTAGACCCTATGTTAGGGGTCGTTTTGAGAGCTCTCTTTCTCCGTCTTGACTTCCGTCTTACCAGTGGATTTAAAGAAATCACCCATAATCCTCTTCTAGTACTGGGACAAGGCTGGACTCAACACAGTGATTCAGTTACAGTAATTTCAGACAAAATTGGCTTAACTTCCTAGCAGATGTCCACCAAACAGACAGGCAGCCGGTCAGACGCACAGTTTTGGTGGAGGGGAGACAGTCAGGCAGTCATGTAAAAATGCCACGGATGCCCAGTAGGGTCAAAGGAAGTACACTGGTGTAATGTCATTAAAATTCAAAGGCATGTCTCGACTCATTAGTGTTGCCAGATCTTGCTAGAAAAAAACAAAAACGAAAAAAAGAACTATTTGGTACGTATCTTGTAAACCTGCACCTGCTTATGTAGGCTACATTATTAACTCCATAAGCTGGATCGCTTATGAGCCAAGCCCAAACAACAAAGACTAAGCGTCTTAAGAATTGCATAAGCATAAGAATTGCTTTTATGGCAACAATACAAGAGCACACTCTGCGAAGCGGCCTAAAAACAAAACACGAGTCACGATGGCGCTGTCGACGGCGGTTTAATTAAGATCGCCAAACACAACGACTTGCTGTAATATCATGCAAAAATAGTGGATACCAAATGCGCAAGACGGCGAAACATTGCTATGGTTACCATGGTGACAATTAACGCAACTTCAGGAGTGATTAGTGTTTCGTTGACACACAAAACGATAGTTTAGGAGATTTGCTCGCGTATTTAAATACTGTTGACACTCCCGAAACCTAGTGTGCTTATATGATTTATTGGTAGCTTGTAATTATTTTCATATATTTATAGCTTTAAAGGAATAGTTTTAACACAAATAAAAGGGGGGCCATTCACACAGAACACATTTTTGTCTATGAAAAATTCAAGACATGGGCAGTGGAATGGGGAAAAACGCAAGGCCTCGAGACCGTTTTTTTTTTAAAGTTAACTTACTTTAAAGGAGACATATTATGCCCCTTTTTAAAATATGTAATATAAGTCTCTGGTGTCCCCAGAATGTGTCTGTAAAGTTTCAGCTCAAAATACCCCACAGATCATTTATTATATCATTTTGAAAATGCCTATTTTGAGTGGAAGCAGAAACACGCTGTTTTTCG
>NW_015652173.1:1552609-1571245 GCF_001515625.1 Sinocyclocheilus rhinocerous | reverse complement strand
GGGAGCGAAATCAGACACGCTCGTTTTTTCAGACGCTTGCAGAAAAAGGCTTCTCAAAACAAAATTACTGGGTTAATCTTTTTCAAGTTTCCTTGGTTGGTAGATGCACCGGGGACCTGATTATAGCACTTAAAACCTGGAAAAGTCCGATTTTCATGATATGTCACCTTTAACTTAAGTAACGTAGCGTGTTTTTGCCGAGACACATCAGAAGTCTTAAGATGCAAGCGCAACATACATTTTCGTTTGGTTCTTGTACTATAGCGAATTAATGTGTGGACCACTTTCACGATACTGTTATGGAGTATTTTTGGCGTTTGACAGACCAAGTTCCCATTTGGACTGAGTGACATGAAGGTGAGTAAATAATGACAGATCTTCATTTCAGGCGAATTATTCTTTTAAGATTGAGAGGTTTTGCACAGGTGTCTCTGTGAATCCTGTGCAAATCTTCTCGAGTCAGTTATGGGGTGGACTTTTACGCTTATTTGTAAGCATTCCACCTCATGCTTCAGTGATGTGAGAAGAGGAGAGATGACATGAGGGGTTAGTTTCTACAGGAGAGGACAAGGATGAAAGTGAGAGAAAGAGACAAAACAAGGACATGAGAGAGACTTTGAAGATGAAATGAATTGGCCTTGTTCCCTTGCAGACTGTATTTCATATTTTCAATGCATTTCAAATTTTTTTTTACTCTCAATCCATCAAGAAGATTCATTTACATTTTTGACATGTTTGTGGAGGACGTCCTGACTGATGTTTTTTTTCTTCAAAATAAGATAATCCTTATATGTGTGATGTGTGCAGTGAGAGAGGCCACACCCATATTTTTTGGCCACACCTCTGGCATGATTGAGAACAAGTCTATATGAAGGTTGCTCTAGTGATGGCACACTCTCACTGGGGAAATCTCATGCATCACCTGCTTGTCTGTTTTCATTTGCAATCTTCTGCACAGAGAATCTTCTATCACTTTCACTCAAACTTAATTAAATACAAGGAGTGGAAAACCGGCCGTATTTTACCCCAAAATCAAAAGGAAAAAAATAAGAATTAGCCTATATTTTGAAAGAAAATAAAGGACTATTACTTTTATTTTCATGTAAAATTGTCATTACTATAATGCATCTATTATAGTATTATAGTACATTATAAATACTGTACTGTATTACAGTATTTGTTTTACTTTATTACTGTAAAAATACTGTAATACAATGACTTTTTTTCTATTAAAATCAAAATAAAGGTTGTACAAACAGAATCAAATGTTAGAAATGGTTTACAATTAAAATATCAGAAAAAAAAGAAATGATATTTTGTGGCTATTTTAGAACAATTATTATTATTATTTTTTGCATTGTTTCTAAGCACACCCCTCCCCCACCACCACCAAATTCTTATTTCTATAATGCATCTGAATGTTTTACTTTTACTTTTTTTGTAATTATTTTTTATGTTGGTTTGTTACCGTAGTAATTTTATATATTTCAGGAAAAAAAATTAAATGAATAAATAATAGAACTACCCTCTAAAGTATTACTAACAGTAGTTTAATTTAGTTTCACATCATAGTATTAAAAATATATTACAATAATGAGTGTGCAAGTGTGAGGAGGGTGGATTAATATTATCATAAAATAGGTTTTCTTGTCTTTTTACAAATATACAAAAAAATAATCTATTTATTATTTTATATTTATTTATTAATTCGTTATTTTGGGGTAAAACATGACTTCCCCTTATTTTGCGATTTTATTTTATTTATTTTATTTTTTTTGGTGGGTGTGGGTCGGGGTTCACAATATGATTTTCATCTTCTGTAAATGCATCGAAATGTGACAACTTGTTACTTTTGGAACATGGAGAGAAAGAAAGGCCAAAAAACAAAAACAGACTCAATAACCACAACACAAGAGCTTACTTTCAAACACTTTCATTATTTTCTCCATATAACTCAAAAAGAAACAGACCCCCAGGAAAAGTAAAGAACTGAATGATAGAGGAAGAGAAAGAGAGAGATAAAAGAACTGGGCATGCTTGGGCATGCTATAGGCGCATAAGGTGACAGATACATCCAGGTCAAACGGTACAAGAGCCGGCGGTGTGGGTCAACTGCAGCAACTTCCTGCTTCAAAGACCCTTTGGAATCCCACCATCCCCATCACATACAGCCGTTGTGGTATCAAAGTGAGCCAGTCAGCGAGTTTGCAAACTTCTTGGACCAACCCAGGGACTCGAGTTGAGCAAATGTATGACTCCATACATTTGGGCCCCCAGCTTGCGTTCCTTTACATCAGCATAGTTGTCATTTGTACATTTCATTTTGTTGGTCTTATGTTTTCCTTTTTTCGGCTGGATAGAGAAACGGGAGAAATATGTGGAAGGAAGGGAGGTGGGCGAGAAAGAGGGATAGAGAGAGTACACAAACTGTGAATGAATCATTGCCAGGAGGACAGACTCAAGGGGGAAAGTACAAGCCCATACACACATGCTATAAAAACATCTCAATCTTTGCGTTCTGTTAGCTGGCTATAAAAAAATAAACAAAACACCTCTCTTTGATTGTTTGTTTCACTTGTTTTCGTTTCGTCTCAGATTTTGGGGCGGAAAGGCCGCTGGATGCCAAGACCAGCACTCGGACCACGGGTTCATCATTGGCAAACCCGATCAGACCTGTTTCACTATGTATCAAAGTAACAGTTTTCAACACACTCATATAACAGTTTGTAAGTATGTTGGCGAATTAGTGGCGAATTGGTACGATCTCCTTCATAGGATTGTTACGCTCCTTTGAGGTGCGTTCTCATGGTGAAATTTTACCTACAAATGGTACGTTTTCGTTCAAGTAAATCACCAATTCGTACAATATCTTATATATTCGCATTAGAATGTGTTGAACAAGTCCAAATAAAATTTAGCAGTTTTTACGCCGCATCCAAAACTTACTAGCACACTTTTCCGTACGTTTTTTCCCGATAAGGTTATCTATACAAAACGAAAACATACGTTAGCATGCAACTTTGTTTTTTTTTTCTTTTACTTTTACAAAAACAAGGCAGTTGGCATTTTTCAGACGTCTTGCAAATAGCTAAAAAAGTTTTTTTTTTTCCTTTTATCAATAAATATTTGTTTTTTGAAAGCAGCAGTTGGGAAAAAAACTTTAACAGTCTCTTGAATGTCTGGTCGGGAACGCCAGCATCTCGCGCAGCATGTGGCTTTCAGGTGTGCATGGTGAGGTCGGCAGGTGCTCGCACGTTCTTGTGATTTCATCAAAGAGAGTAAGGGGGCGCTGTAATGAGGATGACCTCACAGAATGTCATGTGCTTGCTAGCCCTCATACAACATTCAAACAAAGTTTAAATAACATAATGCTGCAGAAAAGCTCAAACTTAGAAAAGTGCTTCCAAAGATCAAACCCATGCTACGTCGTGTTGAATGTACAGTGTATAATCTTACATGCAGCCAGGACCTGTTTATAAAAAGATAAATGAGTCGAACGGTGTTATGATTTATTCTGCTGAATTTTTTTTTCCAAGTTTCATTTGGAGCAAGATTAATGATGAAGCCCTTTCAGATCGTATATCTTTTGGATCTGGGAATTTTTCCAAATGCATATAGGTCAGATTCACCAGAGTACAATTGTTGCAGATGCTGAAACGTTGGTGGCGCTGTGTCTTTGTGATTACCAGACTTGAACTTTTACTAACCCACTTTGGTTGTGCTTGTTTAGCCGACTTCTTTTCGACATATGCAACATTTTTAGGCAAATTCGAAGGTGTTTAGACATCAAAAAGCTTTGTAGACTCGTTTTAGGTCCATTGTAATGAATAATTAAGAAGTGTCTTTAATTCTCATTTCAGGCCCACCATGACATTCTGGAGTCTGCTGGTAGTTGACGTACCACAAAGAAGGAAACTGGAGGTGTACAGGAAATGAGAGGAGCACTTGGCGTGTTATTCCAATGAGTGACAAAAACGAGGACATGGAGAAACATAAGCAATGCTTAGGAGAGGTGCGCGAGGGAGGCGGGTGGGGTTAGACAGGGGCCGTTTCCCATCACTTTGAACCTGTTGACATCATAGCTGTGTAACGCTGCCGTCACCCGAAAAGATGTTGATGGCGGTCGCCCTTCACCCTTACGCCACCTTGCACACCCTCCCTCACCAAAGCCACAATTCAAATAAGTCCAACACCCAAATACAAACCAAACCCAAACGAAAACCGAAAAAAGCCACCAGCATTGTCAAGAAAAAGGCAAGTAAGGAATATGAAATAAAAAAAGAGAAACAAGTATATCAATTTATAACATCATTAATGAGCGAATGAATACATAGGATAAAACTAGAAGTTCAAAAGGATGCTTGTAACCATTTCAGATAAAAAAAAGAAAGAAAAAGAAATTAAGAAATCGAAACGAGCTCTTTGGAGACAGAAAAGCAGACAGAACTGCTGAGCCCAGTTTTGTGTCGTTGCCTTCCTCAGTCCATGCTGTAACTTCAATAGAAGTACACTGGTCGTTTGTTTAAAAAACGGGCCGGAACCAGATCAGTTGTGATGACACTAGTATTGATTTGATAATAGTGTAGCTGTACAAGAGGAATTGATAGGCAATGCAGAGTTTAAATAAAAAAATGGACAAACAAAATGGCGACTCCAATGTTGAGCAAAATCACCATGACTACCAGAATAGAGTTGGAGCCCTGTTGAATGAGAAAGAAAAAGGAGAAAGGTCAGTATTTGTTTATACAGTGTGCATTTCACAAAAAAACCGAATAGCGCTTATTTGCATGCTATGTTGTTTTAGAACTGGATTCACTAAAATAAATTATGCAAATCAGGTAAGAGTGCTGACATGCCCAAAAATCAGTTTTGAACACAATCTGCCTGGTGTAATTCCACAAGAATGACCCCGAGCGATTTCATTGGCTAAAATAACCTTTTAAAGGGTACTTATTTTAGTGCCTGATTAGATATCTTACAAAATTGCTGTATGATGTATGTCGACTAAACTACATTATTATAATTAATAATAATAATTCCTTACAATTATATAGCGCTTTTCTGGGCACTCAAAGCACTTTACATAGAAGGGGGGAATCTCCTCAACCACCACCAGTTTGATATGATCATTAATGCCCAAAGAAACAGATAATTTCTCATTTTTTATGTTTTTGTAATTTTTTCAAACGAATCACGTGGTGTACTAGGTAAGCATTTGGCAAGCTAATCACTTAGTGTACTTGCTTAGCATTTGAAGTTAGCTAACATTTGGCAAGTTTGTCATTTAAGGTGTGTCCCAGATCACATATTTATGCACTATTCTATAACGTTTTATAGTATAAATAGTGTGAGTAGTGTGTTCACACTGAAAATTTCAAAATGAAAAACTTTAAATTGTACCCCAAAAATTACAATTTACTGCACTTCAAATACTCCCAAAAAACGAAGTGTGGAATGTTGAACACTTCATGCACTCAACTGTTGCAGTTGAAAATAATTTAAGACAAAATGTGTTTTACTGAGAAAAAACAAGATTTGGTTTTTAAAAAGCCTTTTTCCAAAAGGTACATCTGGAAAAAGGGGGGTCGTCTTATAATCAGGCTTGTCTTATATTCGGGCCAATACGGTAATACATACACTAAATGGTTGAGTACATAGTGAATAAGTACATAGTGTATAGTGGGTCACAAAGCAACAAGCCCCGTGAAGCCATGGCTTACAGTGAATTTATAACAGCCAAGGAGGTTTTAGGCACTCTGCTTCACGTCGGGCCTAACAAAGTCGCTTAGCTGTTAGAAATTCACTGTAAACCACGGCTTCTTGAGGCTTATTGCTTTACAGTACTCTTCTGAACTAGCAGCCTAAAAAAATGCCTAAAGTGTACTCAACTACCCTGTGTGTCTGGATATTAGTTGGTTATAGTGCTCTTCTCGATCTTAGTTGGTTGAGGGTGCACTGCAAATAGTTAACATTAAGTGCGGCAAGCAAATAGTACTCACTTTGTGTGAATACACTGCTCTCTATTAACCTAATTTGCATAGAAAGGAGGCATGTTTGCGCTGATACAGGATGACAATGACTAAAATACCCATGCTGATATTCTAGCATGTTTTGCACCTGCTGAGTGACTTTGCGCTGAAGTATGACATGCTAAAATTGCGCAACTGTTATGTGAATTTGCTCCACAGTGTATATTAAGCAGTCAACATACTAAAGTCCTAGATTCACTGCAAAACATGTTTGCACTCTACAGTGCGTGATTAAAGAAAGCCGCATGATTATTCCATTCCCCTCGGCTCACCAGAGATACGGTATTATCTCAATGGAAATTAGAGTCTGTACTGCATTGTGCCAGCCCTCGTAAGGACCAGCGTATTTGCAAAGAGCCGGGTTTGTCGAGCACACTTTTTAATTGATGGGCTCATGTAAGTGTGTCTTGGACAATGTTTACAACCATTGAGGAGAGGGACACGCACGCTGCACATGCAAGACACATGTGAGGCATGAAATTAGGCTGTGACAAGCGAACCGGACACAGTAGTGTTAAGAAGACGCCGTGAGCGCTGATTTTGCACAATGAATTAGGACAAGCGTATCTCATAGAGTCACATTTAGCGCATCTTCCTGTTGAGCAAACACATTTTGCTCTCCACAGTTGTTTTATTGTAGAGTCAGACAGCTGTGCACTGTGTAGGGCCTGTTCTTCCTCCTCATGTGCTAAGCTAATCAGTTGTTTAGATATCTCCGGAACGCATAAATGTTGTTAATAACATTGACAGCGTAAACGGGGCTAGTTATTGTGCGGATGTGTTTCTGTTTCATGTTAACCTGTCTTACACAAGTCTGCTGCATTGCTTGCCTCTCTGCGGCTACAAACATAAACCCCCTCCTTCCTAGAACTCACTCTTGTCGTTTGATTGGCCGCAACCCGAGCAAGGCATAAGCTGTTCCCTAGCAACAGAGTGTGGGACAGCCAATGCAGGGCTGCGTTGTGGAAGGAGCCACTTTGCCAATTTGCTGTTACCAAGGTGTTCTTAGTGCAGCAAGAGATCGTAGGGCCGCTAGGCAGTGGAAGGGGCCAGTTTGAAGTGTGGATATGTGTCCAGGTTGTATGTCTCGAGCTGTTGTCAGGTCCTGTATTCCCTTGGGACTCCAAACACCTACGCTGTGTTTGTGGAGGTTATTCTTCCTACTCATGGGCTCTCAGGCACCGATGCATACTAAAACACCTGGTGCGTTTGCAGTCGATTAGAAATGTTTTTGATCTATTTCGAAATTCTGTAATTGGATTTTATGATTCAACATTCAAATGTTTTATTGGACAAAATGTTTACTGAAATGTTAAGGTTGTGAAATATGTTTAAAATCAGGGGCACCGCTATGGTTTCTGGGCCCCTTGAAGAGCATATTGTTTGGGCCCCCTCTCCCTCCTCGGGCCCTTAGAATAGTCACAAATTTTCCACCTGTTACGGTGCCCCGTTTGAATTTATTTCATAAGTTCAAGCAATAGTTCACCTGGAAATTAAGATTTGGTCACCATTTAGTCGCCTCACTTTTTTCCAAAACCTGTAGGGATGTCCAATCTTGCACCTAGAGGGCCACTATCCTGCAGAGTTTAGCTTCAGTCCTAATCAAACACACCTAAACCAGCTCATCAAGGCCTTCAGGATTACTAGAAGCATCCAGGCAAGTGTGGCAGGTTGGAACTAAACACTTCAGGATATTAGCCCTTCAAGAGCAGAATTGAACACCCCTGCAAGTTTTTGTCATCTGTTTCTTACTCAGAGCTCGTATAGGCCACTTTTACCAAACTTTTATGGTGTTTGGCATCCTTTTTAAAGCTTGCAAGCTTTATTGTAAATGTATTGAGTCTCTTATTTGTCTTTTTGTGCTGCACTGAAGAAAGTAAGTCATACGAGTTTGGACTGACATGAGGTTAAGTAAATGATATCAAAACTTTCAATTTTGGGGAAACTATTCCAGTTTTCTGTGTAGTGCATCTTCACTTACCGAGTTCACTTTGAGCTGAGACTGATTCTCATCGTCGTGCTCTAGTGCAATAGGTGGGGATTTCTGTGGGGGTGAGAGTGTGAGGTCCCTACGGAGGGGCCGAGCCTCTAGCTTTTCCCCCACTCGTAGACTGTCCAACTTTCGCACTGAGTCCGGAGCCGGCCCCTCCTGTGCGTCCCTGGGCCCTGAGGCTTCCTGGACAACCCGTTCCCGGTCACGATTTTTACCCCGTCGCTGTAGTGTATGTCCACGGGACTCTGAGTGACTGTGCCACTCCTCCCCATGCCCATAGGGCTTTTGGGAGATATGGGAGTCCATTGGCTGCAACGGCCTCATCTCCATTTCGTAATTGCTCAGTTTTTCCTCATCCTGCTCTAAGAGACGGGAATGAGCCAAACTGTCTCCATGTACCCGTTGAGATGTCCAGGAAGATGAGGGTCCGTCTGGCCTCCTTTCCCGTTGGGTTTTGTGATTCGAGGAACTGTGGTCTCGAGGCTTATGATTGGAGGAGTGCTTGTGGCCGTTGGCCCGTGCCGCCCCAACCCGTACCTCGTCTTGCACTGAAGGAGTTGTGGAGCGGCTGCTGCCCCGACTACCACCTCTACTACTGCCCCCACGGGAGGGACGCTTGTCCTCGCTCCAACTGTTAGCCCTCAGGTACTCTCCACCTCCACCCGAACCACCACCACCTCTCCCCTCCATCAGCACCTGTATCTCTTGTGTTCCTCCACGCTCCTCGTCCACTGCAGTTTGTCGCAGAAAGCGGGCGTTTTTGGTGCGGTGGGAAGATTTGGTGGTTGGGCTTCGGGGAGGCGTGGAGGGCCGACTTGGAGTGGGGCTCAGGTCTGGGGTAAGGTCTGGGGGCGTGGAGCCCTTCATATAGAGCTCAGTGCTATCCGCGGTCCCACTAGAGATAACTTCCACGTCGTTCTCACTCGAGTTCTGCTGTTTGGGTCGCTGGCACTCCACTCCTACACGGAGACAGAGAGACAAGTTTTAATTTTAAAACATGTAGGCATGCCACACACTTTAAATGTTGTACTTCTTTCTGCAAAGGGGGTGTATGGGATGGGAACATGCCCTTGCATAAGCTTCCATCTGTCTTAAAGTCCCCATGAAATCAAAATTAAAGTTTTTTGGGTGTTAGTATAAATATGTTAGTCTTAATGTTATCTATAAGGCAGTGTGCAGTCCACAGAATTAGTATTTTCTGTACATTGAATGGCACGTAGTGCACTATATAGGGGACAGGGAACGGAAAAAAAAAAAAGAAGTCTGGTTTCGCGGTGTGCCACGCTAACCACCGCACCGCACACACACTCTGCTCCGGTCCAAAGACACGATAGCACGGAGCGGATCACATGCGCGAGTCGGTGCAGACCACAAAATGTATCGGAGCTATTTGAATTCTACACAGAATGCTATATTTTATAGCAATATGGATGAGATTGTGGCTGGCATACCCTGTCAAATGTGGCTTTACGGAGCTCAATGGCTCTAAACGGCTCTAGCCCAAGCTGTGATATAAACGAATGCTATTGGCTATTTTTAAAAAGGGGCGGGGCTGCTTGATATGTCCCGCCCTGTCTTCCTGTTTCAGTTAAAATGGCGAAAACACATAGAGTAATGCTGCGTGTTTCTAAGCATTTCAGGGGACCTTTAAGGAAAAAAATGAATAAATACAAAAATTTTCATAATTAAGATTATGCAGAAATTCTTTTGAGCAGACCTGAATCAAATTCTTATTTGTATATGCATAGTTACAGAACTGCTCTTTTTAGTGCAACTTTTTTCCCATATGACTCATGCGCTATGTTCTAAGTCTTCTGAAGCGATGGGATAGTCATAATTGCCATTATGAAGTGAAAATTTTTAGTCTGTAATCATTTGGGTTTATGTTGGTGTGCCATGCTAGGTTTGACGTCACTGACACTAAACCAGAAGTGGTGCCCCGGTTCAAACATGCAAATTATGTTTGCATAATGTAGCTTAACATATTTGGCAGAATTTTATACTGGTACATCCCTAATGTTTTGTTATGGTCTTTATTCGAGTTTTGGTCACTATTTAAACTGAAGATATATAGGAAAGAGCTGCAAGAAGATTCTTCAGGAATTCTCTTCCTGTGTTCCACAGAAAAAATATTTGGCTAGCAGGTTTAAAACAACATATGAGTGAGTTAATCATAACAGAATTAAAATCTTTGGGTGAGTTTTCCCCGTACAACCCTTGATTGCTTGAAGCACATGGGCCGTTCCTGGTAAACTTGATACAGTGTAACTTATCAAAGCTTTCCAGAGTCAGCACCATGGCTGCTCTAATCAGCTCAGCTAATGAGACCCGAAGATTTTCAAGTCTGTTTGCGCTACAGGCGCACATCCCTATGCACCCGTAAGTACATAACTTTCAACTTAACCTCATAAAGGCTTGTACTCCAACTGTAAACATCATTTACAAATCTGTTGCAAGTCAGCACATCTCAACCAAGTTTGTTCTAACATTTCTAAGGTCATCACATTTATCATTTAGAAATATCAACCCTTCCAGGAGGTCGCATACACTGATCCAGCACAGCGTGAGTGCTTATAGCTCTCCTGTAAAAGGGGTGTTTTGTGATGGGATGCGATCTGAGAGTGTATAAATTCTTGCAGATGTGTGGGGGTGTGACAGCGACCGAAAGTGTGACTGCGTATACAGTATGTGTGTTTATGTATGTGGGTGGTGTGAATATGTGTGTGTGGGTATTGTGTGTGCATGCATAAATTTCATTGTGTATGTCGGCTAGCTTCGCGTGGGCTTGTCGGAAAGGTCAGCGCTGACCTCCCCTCATCTTCTTATTGCCTCTTCTATCACTCATTCCCCCCGCATGGCACAGTAGGGGCATCGACCCCTACAGTCCTGAACCCATCCGGCACCTACACTCGCACACAAAGACGCTTTCACCGACACTCTGCCATTCTTCTCCTGAGCTATTACACACACACTTATATAAATCTACCTCTGACTGATTGCTAGTGCTGACATAAAATGATCAGCGCTAAATCATTCTCGTCTTCTTGAGAATCAATGAAAAATATTAGCACCTTTTCAAATGACGGCAAGACAAAAGTTAACTTATTGGAATATTTAGCATTCACAGTTAACTGGAAAGCTTAGTCACACTGTCAAACAGTTTGAAGCCCCTGTTATTTTTAGTCTCCAGACTCGGCTGGTTGCACTCACTGTTTCCTCGGTGCTGGAAAGAGGGGGAGAACTCTTTGGCGGTGATCCGGGCCAGCCTGCACTCTTCCTGGGCTTTCTGTGCTGCCGTCATCGCGGCATCGGCTTTCCCTCTGGCGTGAGCTGTCCTGTGGACGTAGCGGTCCGGGACAAAGATGTTGAAATGTGGAGAGAAAGACAGAGTTAGAAAAGGACAGGGCTTGTGGTCTTGCATTTAAGGTGAAGTGTGCAATTTATATGCGCAGTATATATAGACAAAATTCTAAATAATTAGGTTAAATATTTTCTGAATAAATAAGCAAAAATATGTTTTTGTTTATTTATCACAATAAGACCAGGGATATTTATTTTAAGTTACTGGTCTTATTGTAAATGAATAATCGATGCACATTTTTAATCTTAAAGGGATAGTCATTAATTACCCTGATGTCGTTCCAAACCTGTAAGACCTTCATTCATCTTCAGACCACAAATGAAGGTATTTTTGATGAAATCCGAGAACTTTCTGACCCTGCATAGACAGCAATGCAACTAACACGTTCAAGGCCCAGAAAGGTAGTAAGAACATTGTTAAAGTAGTCCATGTGTCATCAGTGGTTCAACCTTAGTTTTATGAAGCAAAGAAAACAAAAATAACTCTTAACTTTATTCAACAATTTCTTCTCTTCTGAGTCAGTCTTCGATGTGCATTCAAAAAGTATTCTAGTAGCTTCATAAAGTTAAAATTAAGGTTGAACAACTGATGTCACATGGACTATTTTAACAATGTCCTTACCCTTTCTGGGCCTTGAATGTGTCAGTTGCATTGCTGTCTATGCAGGGTAAAAAAAACTCTGATTTCATCAAAAATATCCTAATTTGTGTTTCCGGAGATAAACAAAGGCCTTACAGGTTTGGAACGACATGAGGGTGAGTAATTAATGACAGAATTTTTCTTCCTCTGAAAGGTTTTTATTTTTATTTTTCCAGATATTTAAGCATTGTTTCTCTCTCATTCAAGTTCTGGCTCCATTCTGGTTCGTAACACAAACTTGACATAATTTAATCAATATTTGATCTAGTTCCACAAAGTAATTTTTTTTTCTTGTGGAATAGGCCCATCTATTTTTATTCAAAAATATATCACATTGCATGAAGTTTTACACTGAAATTTCTGTAATCCTATAGCAAAAGTATATTTTAATATAGGCCTATATCATTATAGTATTACCACATTATATGGATGGTGATTTGGTTGTTCAGTTTTAATTGGGAAAACCTTGCTCTATAAAGCAGACCACAGCAAAACGCACACGAGCATATGGTTTAGCCAATGAACAATCCGGTCATTAAATTTATAAGGCACATGCTTCAGCGCCTACCAAGATCTTGACACTCCGATTATCCAAGGGTTGACGATGAATACAGGCTGAAGGCAAACAGCAGTCACACACCCTCACTCTGAGAGACGCTCTCGGGACTCCACAGAGTCATGCCTTTCTGACACTGTAATTCTCACTTGTTTTAACTCCGTAAACTTGCCAAGACTCTACTTTGTGATCTGAAAACCAACTTTATTGCAGTTTAAATAACCATGTTCGAATGTAAATATCACATGCTGTCAAGTGGTTGCAGAACGGTTTATTGAAACTTCCTCCAGTGACTGATATGTTTGAGGGATTTTTTTTTTTAAAGCTTTAGGCTAAACATTTTCTGAATAAATAATCAAAAGCCCCAAAATTTTACAATTATTTTTGCACAAGTATTGTTCAATGTTTCTCATCTGGACCTGTAAGAACAGGCAACAGTGCTTGCTGTGGCTGCTAAATAATTCACTAAGGAAATCAATGTGGTCTGTGTCTGAGACAATAAAAGAGAGCTAGTGTTCACAACCTCGCCTTTTAATGTGTGATTCCCATTCATCACACCCATCTGTTTTACCTGTGAGCGATCGAGACTTCGACTTTGCATGATGATGATGCACAGCATCATGTTGGCATAGAAGCTGGCTTGTGTACTGTAAATTTTGGTCTTGTTTTCCAGTAAGTAGAAAACAAGATAAAATGATTTAGTGGCAAAATTGCATGAGATAGGAAAATATTACTTGAATTGAGACAAATTATTGGCAAAATGATATTATAAATGTATTATTAATTTCATTTTATTTAGTTTTAAATGAAGTTTGTTAGTAGTTGTTTTAGTCAATTATTTTGAAATGGATTAATTTAATTAATATGACTATTATTTAACAATTAACATAATTGTTTACATTTTTATAAATTAAAGTATAAAGTAGTATTAATTTAATTTAGTTTGTAATAGTTTATTGGTAGTTAAAGTTTATAAGTAGTTATTAGTAGTAAATTAGTGCATAGTTAAATTAGTCATTTAATTAAAATTGTACTAATAAAAATAATAGTACAAATATGAAACAATTAATATTTAAATATTATTACATTTAACTGAATAATTATTAAAACAGTATTCATAATTAAATTTTATTTAGTTCACTGAAATCATGAAATTCGATTATTTGTAGTATTAATTTTGTATTAGTAGTAATTAATTTAGTCATGTAATGAAAATGTTATTATTTAAAATTATTATTAATATAAATATTATTTAACAATAAAAGTAATTTTACTGAATAAATATCGAAATATAAAATAGTAATAATTACATTTTATTTAGTTTATTAATTAGTAGTTAATTTAGGCATTTATTTCAAATTGTATGATTTAAATTAATGCAAATTTTATTAAACAATTAATAAAATTGTTCATATATTATTACATGTTATTTAAAAATATTACAATATTATTTTTGCTGGAAAATGAAACAAAATAACTTATTTTCAGCATTTTAATGAACATGTTATGTTATGTTTCAACAGACTTCTAGGCAGATTATTCATGCAAATGGACCGTATGAACCCCAGGTAAGAGGATGCTCTCCCTTTCTCACTGAACTTTTCTCATGTCTCATTCTCTCTCCTTGTTTGTGCAGTGGCTGTCTTGGTGCAGTATTGCATGTCGATGCTCATCGATTGCACCCTCTTCTTTTCTGCTCTAGGCTGTCTTCACCCAGCCAGCCAACCCAAGTGCATGTGTGTGTGTGAGTGTTTTAACATGAGAAGGTTTAAATGGGGTTGTAGCATGTAGTGTGGTCAGAACATGTGGGTGAGAGAGCATTCGAGTGTGTGTGTGTGAGAGAGAGACGGTGAGATACGGCGAGGTAGGTCGGATGAAGAGATCTTATGATTGCATTCACCCCATGACTTGCCGGTTGTCCTGGCAACGGCAGAGGAGAGAAAGTGAGGGAGAGAATAAGATGGCGTGGGGGGTATAAAAAGGACAAACAATTAGATAACAGAGGAGAATGAGAGGAGGATTGTGGGATGCTTCTGGAGGTGTACTTGAGAGTACAGTCAGAGAGTGAGGGCTGGATGTGAGAAACCGTCCATTCACTAACAGAGGGCCTCTAAACGGTGTGTGTATCGTCACACACACACACACACACACACACACACACACACCACACACACACACACACTGATCCAGGTGCTGTGAGATTGGGTCGAGCTGTGCTGGTTGCCGCTCTATTTATATACTGCGAGAACGGAAGCAATGTTTCTACACACTTTCTGATGGAAACAGAGACTAAACATTGTTTGACAGCAAGTCTCTCTAACTCAGTACAGTTAAAGGGATAGTTCAGCCACAAATTAAAGTTGTGTCATTTATTCACCCTTGTGTTGTTCCAAACCCGAATTACTTAATTTTTCATGCAGAACACAAATGGTGAACTTTCTGAAGAGTATCCTGGCTGGTCTTTTCCATATAATGAAAGTGGGGTTTTTTTTACATCTTGTTTTTCAGTTAAAATATTGCATTTACTTGAGAAGCAAAGTTGCAGAGAAGTTTTGTTTTCAGATAATTACCGTTCAAAGGTTTGGGAAGATAAAAAAAAAAAAAACTTTTATTTGGCAAGGATGCATTAAATTGTTCGAAAATAATAGTAAAAACATTTACATTATTCCAAAAGATTCTTATTTCAAATAAATTAAGTTTTTTTTTTTTTTACTTTCTATCAGAAAGTCAGAGAATCCTGGAAAAAATTGATCATGATTTGCACAAAAATATTAAGCAGCACAACTGTTTTTTTGGTATTAATAAGAAATGTTTCTTGCACAGCAAATCAGCATATTAGAATGATTTCTGAAGGATCATGTGACACTGAAGACTGGAGTAATGATGCTGAAAATTCAGCTTTGATCACAGGAATAGATTACATTAAAATATACTGAAGTAGGAAACAGTAATTGCATATCTCTTTGTTAAAACATTTACAAAAAACAAACCAATCTTACCAAACTTAAACTTTTGGTCTGTAGTATATATATCTTGAATTAGGTTTCTTCTTCGTGTGTCAAAGTAATATTTAAAATGATAATATTCACTGAATTTAAATGTTAGAAAATTTCAGTTAAATATGGAAAGTGGCAAGTATTGAAAATTAAGTTATTCACTCATTTTCCTCTCCATTGTATTGCTGTTTTCTCCATTCACTTTCATTACATAGAAAAAAATAGTAGCCAGGATATTTTTTCAAAAATGTACTTTGTGTTCCACTGAAGAAAGTACATCGTATGGGTTTTGTTTCAGCATTTTGGATCAAATGAATTTTCATGTGTGTGAACGTCCCCTTTAACACATTCATTTAACACTCATCCACGTGTAAACGCTCTCATCTTTCCCTGACGCTAACACAGATTCTCACTCTTTTTTTCTTCCGTCCTGCCTCTCGACACTCAGACACGTGCAGGCACCTCCCATCGGTTCTTTCACTCTCTTTCATACACGCAGAGCCCTGCCTCTCATTCACATTCTCCTACTCTCGTGTCTGTACTAAATGATCTGAACACCCTCTGTTCTTTTTTAAGCTCAAATTTACACATCCACAACCTACAGTACAACTGATCCATCAATTTAAAAAGATGGATCTTCCAGTCTCCTGAAACATCATTTATAATGGCAAACAAGATTTTTCTTGCACTTTTGACATAAAAAGAGCTAATATATGCTAATATTCGCAATCCAAAGCTCTTGCCCCAGTCCACCCAGACACAATGCCTTGGGACATTTAGAAACCATCATAGTATAACCATCTACGTTAAAGCATCAATGTCAATACAGCACAACAGTCTGCTAAATATTTCTCCTCCCAGAAATTAATTTTTAGCAATACAACATTCAAAAGTTTCAACACAGACCATGAACTCTGACATTAAGGCAAGACACTACAGGTAAATATACATATAGATCTATACAAATATAGATTTTGGGCTATTTGGCTTTCCGTAATGTGTTGTTTTCAGAAAACATCCAATATACACTTTAAAGTGTTTCATGTTTAATACACTTCATGTATTTGCATCTGTAGATATACTGTATATATTACTGTACCTTTAAAGACAGTTTTCTCAAAATGATTTTTCTCTCATGCACAGAGCCTAAAATCTCCACTTCGTTAGCACTTACATAGAACAAACTTTAGTTTTTTTTCTATCTATTTGCTGAAGGTTTTTACAGTTTATAATTTGCCGATTGCTTTTCTTTAAAACATATTTTTTTCTGGATGTTGACAGTATTTTCTGATTTATCGAGTGATAAATTGGGAAATTAAAAATCTCCTTTGTAAAAACCTTTGACTCTAATATGTCGACAAAATGAAACGATAATTTTAAACCTGACTTTATCAAATGTTCAGATTTCTGTTCTGGAAATGTGTGCAAATTACTGCATATTTAATTAGACAATACTCTCTTGCATATTTAATCATAGCATTATAAAAAACTTTTATTTATTTTTTATTTTTTTAAGTTTGCAATTTCTAATGTAATTAATTAAGTCGGGAAGTATGTAATTTTTTTTGTTTATTTATTTATTTATTTTTTACTTTAAACTTTTATAATTTTTCTTCCACCCTATTTATTGATGGAATCCACAAGTCAGTCTCTCTCTCTCTCCATATACACAAACACACATACACACACACACTCACACACACACACACACACACACTGTATATTTTACATGGTAGTGCTTTTATTGATTATCTTACATCATTTGAAAAGATTCATAGGATGAGTAGTTAAGAAGTTTAGAATCACATGTTGTAATATGATTCATTTTTGTTCAAATGAAATGCTGGTATTAACAGCTGATTGGATGAATTCAAGGTTTATATGTATTTGTTGAAATGTTATTAAATTTAATGGGAAGAATATCAGAAGCAGGGCCTCTGGAAAAAAAAGTGGGTGGTCACCTTTGTGCTAAATAATATTATTATAAATTCGTAACAGAGTCCAGAGATGGCTATTTTATGACAACAAAGCCCTAATCTCTATGGATGACCCAAATAAGCCGCCCCAAATAAAACTTAAATAAAAATTTTCAATGAAAAACAAGTTAAACTTAACGTAAATGAAAATTAAAAATGTTGCCTTGGCACTTAACTGAAATAAAATAAGTTTTTAAAGTAAAAAGCTAACTGAAATAAAACTGAAATAATCTATACATTTTTAAATGAAAAACAACTTAAACTTAAAAAACTTAAATGAAAAAATGTTGCTTACCAGAACAAAGCTTTAATTTGCAGATGACTCATGGTTGCTTCCGGTGATAGTGCCTCAGTGCAAGTATACTGTAATAGTTGACGCTTGGAAGCTAATCAGATTAACTGTTATGTGATATTCTCAGTCATTTTGTCTATCCTGCATGCTGTTTGTGTTGCGTGCGCGTATGTTTGTCTAATACCGTGTTCGTACAGTGTTCGACTTCAGCATTTGTGTGTTTTGGAATTGTATGGAAAATCTTAAATAATTAGAAATCAAGTTTTCCTTGATGTACTTCTTCAGACATTCCCCCAGTCCAAAAACATAGTTATTGAAACTAAAAGATATTGTTCTAAACTAAAAGCAAATAACCAGCCATGCATGTCATTGATGCCAATTGAGTGTTAAGAAACTTGAGTCATGGCCAAGAAACCCACAGTAAGCTCAGCAAAGCACTGGTTCTCATTTCACATGCAAAGAGGGAATTTACATAGAAGTCTTAAAGGCACAGCAGAAAAAAAACAGCCTATTTGTAGGGCTAAGAGAGGCTGGAAAATTGCCATGACAAGCTAAATTATGACTCTTTTTGGTTCAGAAAACCTTGATTTAAATGGACCTTGTGGAAAAAGAAAAAAAAAATGCATGAAATGACTCCTTGCAGTGTACAAATGATGGTTTGTGAGAGGTTTTGAGACAAAAAATTAAGCATTTTTTCTATTCGTCTTTAGTTATTTGTAAATATTAAATTTTGGATGTGTGAATGCACATAAAATGTGTGTGTGTGTGTATGTGTGTGTGTGTGTGTTTATATA